>NC_087158.1:28932039-28947039 GCF_035594125.1 Scylla paramamosain | reverse complement strand
TTTTTTTATTATCCTCTCTCTCTCTCTCTCTCCTCTCTCTCTCTCTCTCTCTCTCTCTCTCTCTCTCTCTCTCTCTCTCTCTCTCTCTCTCTCTCCTCTCGCGGAAGAAAGGCTCTGTACACCATTAATTGTGCTGCAGTCTTGAGTAATGACGCGAGGAGGCAGAGTTGTGCAGTAATTAACTCATTACTGCAGAGAGAGAGAGAGAGAGAGAGAGAGAGAGAGAGAGAGAGAGAGAGAGAGAGAGAGAGAGAGAGAGAGAGAGAGAGAGGGGGGGTGATGATGAGTGGAAACTAACACACACACACACACACACACACACACACACACACACACACACACACACACACACACACACACACACACACACACACACACACACAGCAATCCTCTCTTAATGAAGGAAGGTGGAAGAGTAGGTGGAGGCTGAGGCTTTGTTTCGATGGACGTGAATGGGGGCAGTGGTGGCAGTGGTGAGGAGGAGGAGGAGGAGGACCACTACTCTCTCTCTCTCTCTCTCTCTCTCTCTCTCTCTCTCTCTCTCTCTCTCTCTCTCTCTCTCTCTCTCTCTCTCTCTCTCTCTCTCTCTCTCTCTCTCTCTCTCTCTCTCTCTCTCTCTCTCTCTCTCTCACTCTCTCTCTCTCTCTCTCTCTCTCTCTCTCTCACAGAAGAGTTTAAATCCATTAGCGCGTATATTGTGGTAAAAGTTTCGTTGTCCGTTGTCTGCTCGGGAGGGACTTGTCGTGAGGAACCTGTCGGGGAGGTGCTTGTCAGGGGGCGGGGTTTGTCCGTCGGGTTCTTTCGTGGTAAAAGTACAGGGCCGCCTCAACTCTACGGTTCTCTGTGGCCTCTTTCGATATCCAGCGTCATGTCATTCATCAGGGTCCCGCGGGAGGGTCGTCTGTCGTATGGTTTGATTCTTTTGTTATTAATGAACTTGGACTGCAATATCATTAAGCCTTTCAGTATCATAAATTTTCAAGGTTCTCTCTCTCTCTCTCTCTCTCTCTCTCTCTCTCTCTCTCTCTCTCTCTCTCTCTCTCTCTCTCTCTCTCTCTCTCTCTCTCTCTCTCTCTCTCTCTCTCTCTCTCTCTCTCTCTCTCTCTCTCTCTCTCTCTCTCTCTCTCTCTCTCTTTGTGGGTTTTAATTCTCTTGGGATAAATTAACCTGGACTGCAGTAATATTATTATTTTTTTCAGTACTATAACCAGTTTTCATTACAATTACCACCTGAGAGTTATTTTATACTGAAAACAACGTGGCAGTTCCTTAGAATTTAAAATCACTGCCTTATTTTGTCCAAATGAAACAAGAAGGAGAAAAAATACCTTCACTTATCTTTATTTCCGTGTAGAGGGTCTTCTTTTAAGCCGTGCGCCGTAATTACCTTGTTTCCAGGAGGGTAAATAACAATAAATTAAGTGGTAATTACCCGTTGTGGGTGGTGAGGCCATGTGGTGTGTTGTTAGCACCAGTAATGGCCGAAAGGGGGCAGGGGTGAGTGGCGAGGGACAGACTGAGTGGCATGGGGGGACAGGGACAGAGGTGGGTGGTTATTTCAAGGAGAGGGAAAAAGGTGCGATATTTGTGTGTAGGGAATAGTGTCAGGTGGTTATGGTCTGAAAAGGGAGGCTATGAATAGTGGTAAATACTAATAAGGCTTCAGAAAGGATGAAAATAATGGAAGGAATTGGTGAGGAATAGTGGTAGATGGTTATAAGGCTTTAGAAAATAATGGATAGGATCGGAGGAGGTAAGGGACGGTGCCATTACTTATACGAGTCTAAGAACAGATGAAAAGGGTCTATAGAGTAAGTGAGGAGCAATGGTGGAGGGCTATAATGGTCTACAGGATATGAAGGATTGGGTACAGCAAGTAAAGGTAGATGGCAGATGGGTAGACAGCTAGAATGGTCTGAAAAACGAGATGAAGGTCAGTCACTGGTAGATAGGGAGAAATAAAAACGGATATCATAAAAGAAGCAGAAGCAGAATGATGAAATGGTGAAGGTAAAAACCAAGAGACGCTATCAATGACGGTATGGAAAAACCAGCGGACGGAAGGGGTGGTCAGAAGTGCACGTCATTCAGTTTCCAGGTAGCGAGGATGCGTCATGGTGGTGGTGGTGGTGGTTGTAGTGGAGGCACGGCAAGGCACGACAAGGCACGGCAAGGCACGCATCCCCCCCCTCCTTCATTATGACAGTGTCCCCAGCGCGTCCGTGTTAGTGGGATTGCCTGTTTAATGGTTTTCTCTCCCTCTCTCCACCCTCGGGTACACTTTCACTTTTCCCAACATGAAATATTAACAACAATCAGCGTGAATGTGGATGTGGTGGTTTTCTGTGTCTGTGTTCGTTTCAGGCTCGCATTTAGGTTCAGGTCGTTGTCCAGAAAATGCTTTTATACAATGGTGCTTCTGTGATGTTTCTCTTCTTTATTGTTCTATTCGTCTCTTTTTCTTCTCCTTTCTTTCAAAATTTGTATAGTATTTGCTTCGTTCTTCTTTCTTTATTTTCCTCTTCAAATGGCGATCTTTCCAATATCTAATTTTCGTCTGGATAAGTTTGCTGGAGTAGTGATTTTCTCTCCCTTCCTTGCAAGTGTCCGTGATGCTATGATATAACATGATTTAGGTCTTATATTTCTGCCTCACGCGCTATACACTGGCTGGTTTCCGTTGTTGTTGTTGTTGTTGTTGTTTTAATGGGTTTGACGAATGCTTCCCCGCCCGCAGTGACGCATCTCTTGTGTTGGCGACGAGAAGGAAGGACGAGGAAATTGCTGTATTGTCCATCAGGAAGTGAAATTATAATCCTGCTTTGTTTCGCTCGTGACCTACTGAGGTTTTGAGGTCAACACACACTCTCTCTCTCTCTCTCTCTCTCTCTCTCTCTCTCTCTCTCTCTCTCTCTCTCTCTCTCTCTCTCTCTCTCTCTCTCTCTCTCTCTCTCTCTCTCTCTCTCTCTCTCTCTCTCTCTCTCTCGTTTAAATTAACTTTTTGTCTTTTGAAATTGGCTTTTTTTTTTTGAGTAATTGTTTTCTTTTGAGGTTTATGTATTTATTTTTTATCGTCCCAAATTAATCTGTTGTTTTATTGCGTTTATTGTTGAGTATGCCCGTGTATTTCCACCTTATTTTTATATATGTAAGCGTATTTTCATTTTATTATTGGATATATAAGCGTATTTTCGCTTTATCGTTGGCAATGTACGTGTGTTTTTGCTTTAACAATTATGTAATTGTTTTATTTTTATCGTATTAGTGGCTATGTATGTGTATTCTCGCTTCACTATCTTGCACCATTATCAACCAGTGTATGTCGCTGCTATGACCTCACGTACAGCACATAAGGAGCCTCACAGCGTCTGCAGAGCCTCGTGAAGACACAGTGAGGCGCACCGGTGCAGAGACATGAGGAGAAATTTTCAAGTGGTGCAGAAAAACAACCCCTCGGCTCGGAACATTGGAGAGATAGATAGAGAGAGAGAGAGAGAGAGAGAGAGAGAGAGAGAGAGAGAGAGAGAGAGAGAGAGAGAGAGAGAGAGAGAGAGAGAGAGAGAGAGAGAGAGAGAGAGAGAGAGAGAGAGAGGGAGATGATGGATAGTTCGTTAAAGTTTCATGTACTGCAGAGTGGAGGCGTAAAATGGACAGGAAGATGGAAAAGATTTAGAAGCGTCAAGATCAAGATCCATATTTTTTAACATTCCAGCGTCTCATTTTAAATATTTTGGGCATTTTCTAGTGGAAGTGATTAGTTTTTTAAATTGTTTTCGTGAAAGAAGACACACAACATCCCTCACTCACTCACCCGTTCACTCACTCACCCACTCACTCACTCACATACACACACAGATTCAGAAGCGTCAAAATAACTTTAAAGTGCATATTTTTAATCGTTTCAGCATCTCATTTTGACTGTTTTTGGACGTTTTCTAGTGGAAGTGATTAGTTTCTAAAGCTGTTTTCATAATTTCAGTGATAGTTCAGCAAGGTTTCATCACCAGCTGGAAAAAAAAAACCCCACCAGAACCTAACTCATCATCTTTACAACCTTCGAAAAATCTTGCCAATAAAATACCAAAATTAAGAATACCTCCACAAGTATAGTCTAAGTTAAAAATCGAGTATCTAACTTGCTACTCTCATATCCACTGTATCTTGTGTTTCCCTTCAATCTTAACTCCTCTGACCTGCTGACACCCTCCTTACATAGCCTGATAAGTAGAAGATATTAATAGATTCTTAGGTCAGAGGACTTAAGACTTACTGAACTGACAAACCACATAGGCGGAGATTGAAGAACGTTAGTCAATATCTGCCTATGACTAAAGTAAGCAAGAAAATTTGAAAAGCAGGCGAGAGGTGAGAATCCCTTCATGGCGGGGGAGTAAGGAAGCGCGCGAGGGAAGGCTGGAGGGGCACAACGGTATGACAGGTGGAAAAAAAGGAAAAAAATCTTGAAGGCGTCGAGATGAGAAGAGGTACAATGAGAGGAGGAAGTGAGAGGGAGGAGTGTAATGGAGTTCTGAGACGTTGCCGTGGAGGAGAGAGTCTGAAGAGAGAGAGAGAGAGAGAGAGAGAGAGAGAGAGAGAGAGAGAGAGAGAGAGAGAGAGAGAGAGAGAGAGAGAGAGAGAGAGAGAGAGAGAGAGAGAGAGAGAGAAACGAATGAGGAAAAAACACGGTTAAGTTCAAGTAATCAAGAACAGGAACCACACAGCCAAACTTTCCTTCAATTTTACGGTGACTGCGTGGGTAATCGGATGATCTTGGGGCTCCACTCTCTTCCCGTGACACAGTGGAAGTCAAACACCGGGGAATCCTTTAGGAGAAGTCAGGAGCGGGCAATGACCTTGAAGGACTGGCGGGAAAGACAGGGAAGGAAGGCAAAGGAAGAGTAAACAGTGGCAGATCTACTGGTGGTCTTTACTAGTCTGTTTGTGATAAGCTACACTAATCTAAAGGGATGTAGGATTGTAGAGGCGAAGGAATGAGGAAGAGTGGAGCTGGAGTGGTACAGTAGAACAGTAATTTTAGTTCTTTATGTACCAGATGAGGTGTTGTCACGAGAGAGAGAGAGAGAGAGAGAGAGAGAGAGAGAGAGAGAGAGAGAGAGAGAGAGAAAAGACTCGTACTGTTTTTTCTTCTTCTTCTTCTTTCTCACTCTTCTTCTTTCTCACACCGTCTGCTGCAGTAAAGTTCACGCCCAGAGCAGCCCCCGCGTGTCGTCTGCTTTGATATTCTCTCCTCGAGGCTTATTTTATTCGTCTTGCCTGGGCCGAGGGCGTGCGTGGCTTTGAAGGCTTGAATGCATCTCTTTGCCTCATCTATTCACTGCTTGCTCGCCTTCTTTCACCATTTTGTCTGCATTTAGCGACATGGAGAGAACAGATTTTTATTTTTTCATTTATTAATTTCCGTGTAAGTTAATCGTTCGTCTTTTTTTTTTTTTCTGGTGAGGGGGGCGTGCGTGTGTGTGTAAGTACGTGTTGCGTGAGGATTGCTTAGTGTGCTCCCAGTATGTAAGGAAATAAAAAAAACTCGGTTAGCTGCTGCCCATAAAAAAGACTCCCAGCACTAGGTCTTGTTAGCGTGAAGGAAGAGACTCGCCCCTGCACGACCCTCCCCACTACGACCCGCCCCTTGGAGACACGCACCTACAGGGTTATTGGCCTTGTTTCATAGGGTGCCGCTTTCCTGCCTTCTCTTCCCTCTCTCTCTCTGCCTCTATGCTCGCTGTACTTGTTCCACTTGTTCTCCTGCATCTAAACTTGTTCTGTCTCCCTCTCTCTCTCTCTCTCGCTTACTCCCTCGCTCGCTTCCTTTATTTATTTATTTTTTTCGTATTTATCTTTCTTCCTCGTCACTTTATCACCTGTTTACTTTTATTTGCTCCTTTGATTACTGTTTTGTTCTTTTCTCGGGATCTTATCGTCTTGTGACCTTTTTTTTACTATTCTTTCTTGTCTTTTCTTTAACTGATTCATTCATTCATTCATTCTTTCTTTTCTCTTGCTTGCTTGCTTGCTTTTGTTCTTTCTATCTCTTATTTTTTTTTCCTTTGCTTTCAGTCATTTTTTTCAGTCACAGCCATTCTGGTCTTGTATTCTTCTCTTCTTTGTCTTTTGTACGCTGTAATAAGCTATATGTTCTCAAACCTTAGTCATTATTTGCTACATTTTTCTACCTTTCTTTTTCTTTTCATCGTAGTAACCCAATGATTCACTTTCTTTTTTTTTTTTATCTTTATTTGTATTTCACAACGTTATTCAATTAAGTCTTCAAACTCTCGCTCCTTTTTCGCTTTTCGTCTTCCATGAACATGTCAGAATAATTAAGTCTTCTTCACTTTGCGTTACTCTTCTGCTGTTCTTCCTTCAGCTTATCAGAGTATTCCTTTCGTTCTTCAGCCTCACTCAGTTACTCCCTCACTCATTCACTCACTCGTTCGTTCGTTCGTTCGTTCGTTCATTCATTACTCTGTCCATCACTTTCACCTGCTGCCCTTTCTTTTTTCAGTGCATCCAAACCACTCCCTCACTCCCTCACTCCCTCACTCACTCACTTACTCACTCACTCATTCATCCACTCACTCTTTACTCCCTCCATCATTCTCACGTACCTTCCCTTCCTCCTTCAGTTCATCAAGACCACTCACCCACTCACGCGGCTCTTAGTCCCAACCACCCTCGCCTCTCGTCCTCCTGTCCCCTGAGGTGGCTCCCTGCCTGATGGAGTCGCGTATTCTGAAACGCTTTACTCTCTCAACACGACTATTTTCAAAGGCCAAGGAGAGAGTGAGAGAGAGAGAGAGAGAGAGAGAGAGAGAGAGAGAGAGAGAGAGAGAGAGAGAGAGAGAGAGAGAGAGAGAGAGAGAGAGAGAGAGAGAGAGAGAGAGGTGATTAGCCAGGTTCTCAAGAGTGTTTCTCGTGTTGATCATGTAGAAGTCTTGTTAATCTGTCACTAAAATCATAAAAAAAAAACACTTAAAAACTCGTGTAATTTAATCTAGAGCCTTTTTTAATATAATGAAAGTGATTTAGGATGCGGTCCTGTTTTTAAAGGCCACAGGGATGACTAGCTATGTTCTCAAGAGTGTTTTTCGTATTAATAATAAAAGGAACCTTGTTAATCTATCACTGAAACCACAAAAGCAGCCTTAAAAGCCCCTGTAATTTCATCTAGAGCCTTTTGAATGTAGGGGGAGTGTTACAGAATATGGTCTCGAGTCTCGGGGATCAGAACGAGGTTAAAGTCCTTCCCGAGGCCACCGCGTCACGATGATGGGCCTGACCTGGCCTGGCGGGGGGCTGGGGGGGATGATTGCTGCGGGATTCACACCTTTGTCTCCTAAGCGCCTTTGGGGGGACCTGGTATTGAAGGGCGAAATGGAATCTTTTCTTTTCTTTTCTTTTCTTTTCTTTTCTCATCTTTTTTTTTACTCTATTGTGGATTTTTCTTTTTTTCGTTTTTTTCTCTCGTTTTTTTCTTTCCTTTTTTTTACTCGTCTGCGGTTTTTTTTTTTATCTTTTCATCTTTTTTTGCGGTATACGATCCATAAAGTGAGCCAAGTGCTATTCGTTGTTCTTTTTTTATTTTCTTTCATTCTTTTTTTTTGGCACGTCCGTTATTGTAATTTTTTTTAGGCCATTTTTTTATTTTTTTATATCGACGTCAAAAGTTTTCATAGAGCGGCTGTTGTAATTTTTCTTCTTCTTATTCTTCATCGTTGTCTGGCGTTATTTTTAGGCGTCATATCTTTATTCATTCTCTGTTATTTATAAATGAACCTGAAAGATCTTAAAGCTATATGTATTACTCACTATTCTGTTTTTATTTCCTTATTTTAAAGCTAATTTTAGACATCGCTTATCATCTGGTCTTATTTCTGCTCATAACCCTAATTTTCCGTCATTTTAACACTATTCTTAGACAGCTTATTCACTATTTTTTATATTCTTTGCACCACCGTGAGTCAGTTGGTGTGGGCAGACTCACGTGAGGGTGTGTGACTGTTCCTGCGTGACGTGAGCATGAGCGTGTCTCCCTAATAGCTATATAGACACGTGCCGGTAAGAAGACAGCGGCCATGGGAGGAGACAAGCTGCATGGTGACCTGGCCAGCGGGAGGAAGAGAAGGAGGGACGGAGCGTGTCTGGCCGTGGTGGTTCTCTCTATCGATCACTAGGGATTCAGTCCAAGGTCGCGAGGTTACAGGTCACTAGTGTAGGATGAGACTCAAGGTATAGGCACGGATGGAGGTCAGTGGAGCAGTGATGACCTACCTACGCAACCTGACCTACTCCTGGCCCTTTCTTTTTCTATGTAAGAGGTGCACTGATCAAGGGCAGCTAAGAGCGTGAAAAAATGCTCCACTGAGAGTAACATCCCCTAAAGAGCCGTCAAAAAGAGTCATATTGTTATTTACGTACCATCAGTTGCTTCATCGTGGCTTTGATTATCAGTGGAAGTAGTGAAACAGTAATAACCTGACCTATCTTTACCTTCTAACACAATTTTTCATGTTCTTTTGTGTACCGCTGGCTGCCTCATCGCTGCTTTGATTGTCTGCACAGCGCCTGGGTAATACGCGGGCGGAGGATGAGAGTTACGGGACAGAGGGAGGCAGTGGAGTCTTTAGGAGCAGGCCTGAAGTGTGTAGCGCGTGCTGTTGGCTCAGGACGAGGGCTTTGTGCAGCGTCAGTCTGGAAGCGGGGATGTTTCCAGGAAGTAACGAAGCGAGGTTGAACGAGAAGCAGCAGGAGGAGAAGGAAGAAGAGGGATTGGTAGTGAAAGACGGTGAGGGAAAGGATGAAGATGAATGAAGGAGAAGGGAGAGCAGGAGGAGGGGGTAGTGGAATAGGAGAAGGACTATGAGGGTGAGAATGAAGACGAATGAAGAAGGAAGAGAAGGGAGAGTGCGAGAAGGAAGAAGAGGAAAACAGAATTAGGAGGAAGAGGGATAAGAAGAGGAGGACAGTGAGGATAACAAGGAGGACAAATGAAGGAGTCATAAGAGAAGGACAGTAATAAGGAGAACGACAAAGGAAAGAGGAATTAAAAGAGAAATACGAGAAGGATAACACTTAAGATAAGAAGAAGGAAAAAAAATGAAGAATAATTTAGAATAAGGGGAATGAGAACGAGAAGGAATGCAGGTAAGGAGAAAAACGAAAGAGTATCATTGGAACAGACTCTTATGATCGTCTGGCCCACGAATATCTTGCCTCTTACTGCGCTGAGAGGACTTGTAGGCGTACGCAGAGGTGAAGAAGGGCAGAAGAGGCAGAGGAACTAGAAAAGATGATACAGAGAGACAAGACCAGATGAGGGAAGAGAAACAGGGAAAAAGGAACAGAGAAACTAAGATGGAGGAGAGAGACAAGACAAAACGAAGGAAGAGAAACAGACAGAAAGGAGCAGAGAAACTAAGATGAAGGAGAGAGACAAGACAGAAATGAAGGAAGAGAAACAGGCAGAAAGGGATAGAGGAACCAGAAGAGACGACAAAGAGACAGAAGTAGATGGGAAGGAGAAACAAACAGAAGGGATAGAGAAACTAGAAGAGATGATGGAGAGAGATAGAACCGAATGAGGGAAGAGAAACAAAGACAGGAGAGATAACAAAGAGAGAGAGAATCAGACAAAGAACAGAGAGCGAAAAAAATAGATAAATAAACAGAAAAAGTACAACGGAGATTTAAAAAGACAGAGAAAATGGACACAAATAGAGACAGTAGATGGAGGAGAGAGCCAGAGAGGGGTAGAGAGAGACAGACGGAAACTGAGAGGCCAGAGGGACAGAAAGAAAAAACAGGAAATGAGCCTGAGTACTTGGAAAAGAGGAAGGGGGAAGGTACGGAAGGGAAAAAAGAGAGAGGGAGAGAAGGGGCGGAAGGAGAGAGAAAGAGAGAGAGATGAAAGAATAGACAATGGATGAAAGTAGGGAGGAGAGGAGCAGGAAGAGGTGGAAGGACAAAAGAAAAAAACATGAGAAAGCGTGCACAGAAATGGAGATAGATAAATAGGAGGAACAGAACAAGAAGAGAGAAGAAGAAATAAAGCAAACGAGTGAGAATAAAACGAAAGGAACAAGTAGAAAACTATAAAAAAATGAGGTACCTGAAAAAAAAGAAAAAAAGGAAACACAGAAGGAAAGGAATGGAGGAAGCGAAGAAGGAAAATAAAAAACATGAGAAAATAAGTAGAAAAAATAGAATAAATAATGAGGAGGTGGAAGGAGAAAAGACGAAGGAAAGGTGCAGAAGAATGGAGAAGGAGGAGGAGAGGAGGAGTTGAGGGAGGTGTTGGGCAGACGTGGGCAGGGAAATACTCGTCGTGGCCTGTGGTGCAGTGACGCTGATGGGCAATTGGGACATGATGAACACCAGAGAATATTCATTGAGGAAGGAAATGGGAGGGAGCGAACGGCGGGAAGGAGGAAGAGCAGGTGGAGGAGGGGGAAGAGAAAGACAAGTTAAGAAGTAAGATTTTCGCGAGCTCCGTTTAAGCCATAAGATTCTCTGCTATTTGTGTCATCATTACGCCTCCTTCCATCTCGCCTTATATCTTTAAAATGAATGGCAGGTTCCTCTCTCCTTTTCTGACCATATTGTATTTCAGTCAAGAGCTTCTGAGGCATGGACGGTTCCCATATCTAGTTTCCGAGCGCGTTTTGCAGATCACAGGGACACCGATCGCTTCTGGCCCTTGCTGCTTCCTCAGTCTTTTACATCCTTTCCCCACAGTTCCTTTTCCTTAGTCCTCTTTCTCTTCCTCTTCCTCCTGACCACTGCTTCCTCTTTCTTCTGCTTCCTTCCTTTCTCGTATTACCTCTTCCGTAGTCCTTTTTCTCTTCCTCTTACTTTTGTTTAGTTATTTTTCTTCTTCCTCCCTCTCCTTATCAATTGCTCCTAACTTCTGCTTTCCCTCTCTCTCTTACTTTTCATGATGACTCTTGCTTAGTCCTCCTTCTCCTCTTTTACCTCCTACTCCTCCTTCTCCTACCATTCACTCTTGATCACTGCTTCCTCTCCTTCCTACTTCCTTTCTCTTGGTGACTCTCGCCCACTACCACCACCACCATCACCACCCTATCATTCATTGAAAATCCTCGGCCGCTGAGCCCCACAACAAGGCTAGGGAAGGATTGGCAGGATTATCGTAAAGGCCACACTGCATACCAAAGCACCTGCCCTCTCTCTCACCTCTACCCCCCACTCCCTCCGCCCTCTCCCTCTGTTCCCTTCCAGCCTCCTCCTCTCCACCCTTCCAGCCTCTTCCTGTCTTTCCTTCTTTCTCATCCGTCCCTGCCTGGTCCTCTCTCTCTCTCTCTCTCTCTCTCTCTCTCTCTCTCTCTCTCTCTCTCTCTCTCTCTCTCTCTCTCTCTCTCTCTCTCTCTCTCTCTCTCTCTCTCTCTCTCTCTCTCTCTCTCTCTCTGATCCCTTCCAGCCTCTTCCTCTTCCTCTTTCTCTCACATCTCGCCTCCCTCTCTCTATCTCTCTCTCTCTCTCTCTCTCTCTCTCTCTCTCTCTCTCTCTCTCTCTCTCTCTCTCTCTCTCTCTCTCTCTCTCTCTCTCTCTCTCTCTCTCTGATCCCTTCCAATCTCCTCCTCCTCCTCCTCCTCCTTCTCCTTCTCCTTCTCCTTCTCCTCCTCCTTCCCCTCTCTCCTGTTGTTCCTTCGTACCTCGTGTGGGTGAAGGAGAGTGAGAAGTAAGGTTGTTCGTGCGTTTCATGGGCTGAAAAAGGGAAACAATGTAGAGACATGTAACTCAAGCTATTTCAAGACACTTATCCTCATTTTTTTACTTACATAACCCTTTAGACTACACTCTTCCGGGACTGGCACCTCCATTGGGCCCCTTTTTTTGCCCTTAACCAGAGTCCCCCATTATGAAAATTTGTGATACTGGAGAGAGAGAATGGAAGTTTAAGTTACGAGTATCTCTTGTGGTTACTTGTAATGCATGCAAGATCTGCGTAAAGTAAATTAGTGAAGGAAAAATTTGTGAGAACACGTCCCCCCATCAGTGTTGTGTGGGTAAGTGTGAGGGTAGCAGTTGATCAGATGCTTGCCTTTCACGCCTTCCTTTCTGTCGGTGGATTGGGTAGAAGGATGCGGAGAAGAGGAGAAAAAGGAGGAGAAGAGAAGAGTAAGAGGGGATGCATGGCAGACGCGTGAGGAGAGAGGAATAGTGTTAGTGAAATAGGAAGATGCAGTGAACGTGAGGAATGAAAGGCGGTGAAGGTAGTGAAGGTAGTGAAGGAAGGAAGAAAGGAAGGAAAGAAGGGTGTGAAGTTAGTGGCTAGTGATGCGAAGGGGTCAGTCAGACGTCATCACACATTCACTGCAGCATCACACCCACTCACCACACTGCATCACTGAACATCCTCCACCTCGACAAGCCCTTCAGTCCCCGCGCATCAGCAAACACCCACACACATCGCTGGACTTGTGACTGCTTTTCTTATCTCCCTGAAATTGCCTTCCATCTTACCGTGAGAAGGAGGGGCTGGACTGCCTTGCCTTCTTGTTTTCCGGTGACTTGTCTCGCTCTCTCCTCAAAGTCTGGAAACTTCACGAGTCTAGACAAGGAGAGGATAGGAGTGAGGAGTGAGGAAGTGTGTGTCTTTGTTTATGTGTGTGTGTGTGTGTGTGTGTGTGTGTGTGTGTGTGTGTGTGTGTGTGTGTGTGTGTGTGTGTGTGTGTGTGTGTCAAGATGAGCCTCGCGACACGGCCACACAAGCCAGAGAAACAGAAGCCTTTAAATTCCAGTCTGTCTACGGGATAGCGACGGAGAAGGAAGAGGAGTGGGAAGAGGAAGAATAAGAAGACAAGGAGGAAGAGGTGTTGAGTGATAAAACGAATTTACCTGATAAAATGAAGATTGAGAATAGCATAAACCAGGAAGCAAGACAAATATACGAAACGCACACGAAAATAGAACGAGGAAGAAGAGGAGAATTAGGAAAAGGGATTGTGTGATAAAAAGAACTTTCCTGATAACATGAAAGTTGAGAAGAGTATAAACTAAGAAGGAAAAAATTATAATCTGAAAAACACATGATAATAGGACTAGAAAAGATAAAAAAAAAATCCTGAGAAGTTTACATGATATACGCAGTTGAGAGAGAGAGAGAGAGAGAGAGAGAGAGAGAGAGAGAGAGAGAGAGAGAGAGTTAAATTTCCATGTGCTAGAGTGTTTGGTCAAGGTTAACCACTAGAGTGAAGATTCTCTCTCTCTCTCTCTCTCTCTCTCTCTCTCTCTCTCTCTCTCTCTCTCTCTCTCTCTCTCTCTCTCTGCGCCACTTTGCTGTGTCTCAGGTGACTTTCATTTACATTCGCATGGTGGTCGCCTCTCATGTGTTCTCTAGGGAAGCGTTAGTTGGGGGGAGGGACGGTGAAGAACACACAGCGCCTCCTGGTTCACGCGAGAAGGCAGCTACTGATTGGTGTGATGCGTGGAGGTGGCGTTCGAGAGTGTTGCCTCACACTGATGTCCGGCACTGAATTGACTTGCGTTGTTTGACATTATCCTCTCTGTTCTTCTCTCCTTCTTGCTTGCTGGTTTCCTTGTTTTTCTTGTTTTTTTTTTCCTTTTGTTCTCGATGTTTTTATTTTTATTTTTTTCTTGATTTGGATTGATTCGTATATTGCACTTTCTCTCTCTCTCTCTCTCTCTCTCTCTCTCTCTCTCTCTCTCTCTCTCTCTCTCTCTCTCTCTCTCTCTCTCTCTCTCTCTCTCTCTCTCTCTCTCTCTCTTTTTTTTTTTGTTATTTTCTTGCTTCATATTTCCTCGTTATTTTCATTTTGTCGCTGCTTTTCTTCCCTCACTTGCTTTCATTGTTTTTTTTTTCGCTTTCTCTATTTGAATTAACTCACACACGTTAGTTAAGTCGTCGATTTTCTTGTTTCCTTTCTTATTTTACCCCTTTACTCTCTCGCTCCCTCAATTCTATCGCTATCCACTACCTAACCACATGCAACTCAAACGGAATCGAAAAATTGGCAAGCGCATTTAAAATCTTGTAATTCACCAACTGAGTACGATTAGTGACGCCGTAATGAGTGTTGACAGAGCGAAGTAAACACGCCGCTCCCCGGGGAGGCAGCCAAACAGCAGACTAATGGCGCAGTAGTTGTAGCACGTAAGGCCTAATGGGATACATGGGGCGAGAAGCACGGGCCGCGAGAGGCAGTTATGTCTAGAGAAGTGAATGTACCTTGGGTTTATAAGTAGGTAGGCAGGTAGGTAGATGTGTGGATAGGTAGATAGATAAGTAGATAGGTAGACAGGTAGATAGGTGTATAGGTAGATAGACAGATAGATGGATAGATAGATAGGTTGATATGTAGATAGAAAAATAGATAGGTAGATAGATAGATAGATAGGTGTATAGATAGATGGATAGATAGATAGATACACTTATCCTCTCAAATCATAAAAAAAAGAGGAGCCATTAAAGAAAAAACACAAGATTTGCATCTCAACCAACTTCCTTCTTACAAAACGCAAATATGGGAGACACTCGCTCACATCATAACAAAAAAAAAAAAAAAAAAAACATCATTAAAGACAGAACGAATACCAGCCTCGCATCTCAACCAAATCACACGTATATATATATTGGAGACACATCTTATCATATCATTAAAAAAGGAAAAAAAAAGAAAGAAAAGCAGATTTCCTTCTTACATATTTAGAAGACACATTTTCATATCATAAAAAATAAATAAAAAAACGCCATTAAGGGCAGAATAAACACCAGACACACATTTTAACTCACTTCCTGCTTACGAGTACAAAAACACACGTAAAAGAGAGAGACACTGACCATCTAATATAACAAACGCAATATTGAAACCCTACGTCACTCAAACCAGCTTCCACCATCACCACTACCACTACCACCACCAGGATATCCTCACCACTTCTCACTAAGCATCTTTTTCTAGTATAATATCACAACTTCTTCCCTATTTCTCTTTTCTTTACCTC
>NC_087158.1:28924539-28929539 GCF_035594125.1 Scylla paramamosain | reverse complement strand
ATGCTTCTTCACATTTCTCCCTCACTGGTCCTTTATTCAATAGTTCTCTTAGACGCGGGAGCTGCTAAGTTTGTGGAGCCAATCAGAAAACTTTACCACCCGAATCATCTGTTTCTGTTAGCCACATTTTCAGCACACCGGGAGAATATTAAGAAAGAGTCGTGTAGATAAAAGTTGATATTTATGCCTCTGCTGCTTCCGACTTCGCTAATAAAATTGTCGGGGTAAGCGAGATGTTATTGTTGTTGTTGTTGGTGGTGGTGATGGTGGTGGTATTGGTGTTCTGAGCTTGAGGTGTTTGTATTGTAAGTTTTTTTTTTATTGTGTCTTTTTTTTTTGCTACTTGCAGACATATATACACACACACACACACACACACACACACACACACACACACACACACACACACACACACACACACACACACACACACACACACACACACACACACACACACACACCTCAAAATCCATGTCTCTCTTTTTAACAGGAAAACCAAAACAACTCACATTCATTTTATCTCTACTAATATTTTTCTTTTCTCTCTCTCTCTTTCCTGCAGGTGAGTAATGATGGTGCTTCTTCGTCAGCCGTCACGTGACACATCCCCACCTGGACCACCTCGCCTGACCCCGCATTGTATCACAGGTCAGGTCACTAATTGGATATGGGTGACAGTTGGCTAAAGGTAGGATCTTCCATTCAGGGGTTGTCACGTTTAAGACTGCTAGGGTCTTGTCGCTTCCCTGATGTTCTTATGTTCTTATCAAAAGGTAGACACACATAATAACTAAACTGTTCATCTCTGTGACCTCTAAAAACATTGCTAGGGAGAGAATAGTGTCCCTTAAGAGTAATGTTCCGAATGTTCCGAAGCTTAACCTGCACCATAACATAACAACATAAGAAGGAATAAGGGAAGCTGCAAGAAGTCATCAGGTCTACACGTGGCAGTCCCTGCATGAAATATACCTACCTATTCACACCTATCATCCCCCATCCATAAATCCGTCTAATCTTCTCTTAAGGCTCCCTAATGTCTTAGCACAAACAACTTGATTACTGAGTCCATCCAATTCATCTACCACTCTATTTGAGAAGTAATTTCTTCCTATCTCTTTTTCGAACCTAAATTTTTCAAACTTGAACCCGGTAATTCTTGTTCTGTCCTGGCTCTCAGCTTAAGTCATAGGAAGGAGTTCAAAAATCTTTAGCTCAGTTTCTCAGTGGTTAGTTTATCCCTCAGTCTTCAGATTAATTTTTCAGTGTCACATTCCCTGGAGAACCTTGTCGTGGAGGAAATATTTACACTTATTGAAGAGCTCGTATGGGGAGATGTTTTCTGTGCTAGACTGCGAGTGTAGAGGTTTACCTATTAAAGACCCCTTAGTTGATCGGTATACTTGTACTAGATAGAGTGCATGGGAGAAGGTTTACTTATTAGAGAAAGCTTAGGGGGTGAATGTTTCTTGTATTAGATTGAGAGTGGTTAGGGACAAAGGTTTACTTGGCAATCTGACCCTTAAGACCATCCCCCTAAACTCATGAAGAATTCCTCAAGCTTCTGTGTTAAAGTTGCGTTCTTCTTTCCCTACCGCAGAATTTTAATAATGTCTTCAAAAGTTGGCGTATATTTCGTGCATAAATTATAACCCACCTTGACGTCTTATTAAGAGGTTTATTTGAGGAAAATTTTGCTGTTCTGGGTTTTAATTATTTAATGTGGTGTGTGTGTGTGTGTGTGTGTGTGTGTGTGTGTGTGTGTGTGTGTGTGTGTGTGTGTGTGTGTGTGTGTGTGTGTGTGTGTGTGTGTGTGTGTGTGTGTGCTCTTCATTAAGTTAATTCGTGTAAGGTTCTCACAACAAGGACCAACATTTAATTTTGTTCATGGTTTTATTTCTCTACTGTCGTCTTTATCTCTCCACCCTCGTGTTCGCTTCTTTGCCTGTCTCTCTCTCTCTCTCTCTCTCTCTCTCTCTCTCTCTCTCTCTCTCTCTCTCTCTCTCTCTCTCTCTCTCTCTCTCTCTCTCTCTCTCTCTCTCTCTCTCTCTCTCTCTCTCTCTCTCTCTCTCTCTCTCTCTCTCTCTCTCTTTGTATATTCTGGCCGGCCCCTCCGTTGCTCCTCTAAGGGACTTGCGCACCGTAGCCTCATAGCGGGCCCAGACAGCCTCCGCAGATCGTTTAGCACTAACGACCTCTTTTTTATGGGCCGCTGGGTGCCACAAGTAGGTCGGGAAGGCGTCCTTGGCCACAACGCCCCGTCCTGCAGCCAGTAGTCGTTTAGGGCAGGCCTCGCTAACTCTTTTTATTGCGACTCTGTTAGATTGCATGCATTACCTACGTGACACTGACGGCTTCTTGTTGTAGCTTCCCTTTTCGTCTTGTGTTCTTGTGACACTGTGGAAGATTCCTGTGTAGTTTGTGACTTTAGGGTGGTAAGTGTGTGGTTCTTCCAATTCTGCTCATCCCCATAGAGAATACAGAACATAAGGGCATGTTAGTAGAGGAGAAACTGCAGGTACATTAGAACATAAGAACAGAATAAAGGAAGGAGAAACTATAAGTACAAATAATAACATGATAAAGCAAGGAGAAACTGAAAGTACAAAAACATATGAACATATGGAAGAAGAGGAACTCCAAGTACAAAGCATTAAAAAAACAAACATGAGGGAACGAAAATTGCAAGTATAGAAGAACATGAGAACATAAGAACATAAGAGAAGCTTCAAGAGGCCCAGCAGCTCTATCAGCCCTATTCCCTGTATAAAATGTACCTACCTATATCCACCTATCGTCCTAATCCATAAATTTGTATAATCTTTTAAAGGCTCCCTCATCGATTTGGCATTATCGATAGGTACATCTTATCTCATTTTAAAAGCTTCGCCATTGATTCGGCACTTAGTATATACAGTACCTGATTGCTGAGTCTGTTTCAGTTATGTGCCACTTTATTTAAGAAGCAGTTTCTTCGTATCTATTTTGAAAACTTAACTTTGATATTATTGTTGATTTTTTTTATTTATATATGCATTCATTAATTAATTTGTTTGTTTGTTTGTTTATTTATTTACTCAATTGTCTATTTAACTGTCTACCTATATATCTGTCTATATATCTGTCTATATATTTGTTTGTCTGTCTGTCTGTCTGTCTGTCTGTCTGTCTGTCTCTATCATTATTTATTTATCTTTCCATTTCACGTATAAAAGAGACTGGGCAATACTTACAAAAAGAAAAAAAAATAACAACTGCTTCCCAAAAAAGTAAAGTAAAAGATGAAATATTAACCAGCTTGAAAATAAAACTTCTTCAAACACATGACAAGAGACACTTATGGACCACCCTACATATAAATCTCTCAATTCCCCAAAGACATATTAACTTAAGAGATGGCGATGCTGCAGTGAGCCAGCAGAGTCCGTGCTTTAGGGAACACACTACTGTAAGGCCTGGAGACACGAGGCTCACTTACAGACGGAGGAGGAGGTGAAATTTTTGCATCTGTGAGAAAAGACAGCGCACACTACCCTACTGACGTGTGTGTGTGTGTGTGTGTGTGTGTGTGTGTTTGTGTGTAGATGATACTCTTCACACATGACTGACGTGGCTTCTTGGCTCCCCCAGTCAGTGTTGTATCATATTCATCGCGGGATAGAGGCAACGCAGTGAACTCGTTACGATTGAATGGAGGCGTCTGTGGCTGCGGGGCGGGAAGGAGACACGGAAAGGAAGACGCTGCGAGAAGGAAAGGGAAAAAGGGAGGGAGTGTTAAAGGAGGAAAAAGGGGAAGACAGGAGAAAGGGAAGGGGTATTAAAGGAAGGAAAGAAGGTAAAAGGAGAGAAAAATACTGGAGGAAAGGAGGAGAACAGGAACGAGTAGCGAAGGAAGGAAAAGAAAGAGAGAAAATGATGCTACAAGACGGAAGAAGGGGAGGGAATGCAGAAGAAAAGAGAAAGAGATAAGAAAAGAGAAAGGGGAGAGGGTGATGCAGGAAAAAATAAGAATAAAATAGTGAAAAAGAGGAGAGAGAAAGTACAATATGAAATTGGAAACCGAGGAAGTAGAGAGTAATACCAGAGAGAGACAGAAAGAGAGGAAAGGAGGAAAGCACTGCAGGAGAGGAGAAAGAGCGAGGAGAAGAAGGAGGAGGAAGAGAAGAGATGGAAATGCTGCAGAAGAGAAGGAACTAAGGTGCTGAAGGAAGAATGGAAGAGGAAGAAGAGATACAAGAGCTGCAGAAGGGAAGAAAGAATGAAAGAGAGAGAGTCGTGAAGGAAGGATGAGAGGGGGACAAGGAGGAGGAGGAGGAGGAGGAGAGATGGAAGTGCTGCAGGAGGGAAGGTTAATGGGGACGGGTGGTGAAGGAGGGAAGGAAGGAGTGTAGCAGGAGGAAGGAGGGAGGGAGGATGGTGCAGTGAGAGGAACAGCCCGCAGTGAAGAATGAAAGGCGTGTAATTGGGAAGCGCGCACGTGAACCTCGATAGTTTTTCACTGCCATCGGTTTATTGAGAGAGAGAGAGAGAGAGAGAGAGAGAGAGAGAGAGAGAGAGAGAGAGAGAGAGAGAGAGAGAGAGAGAGAGAGCATGGATGATTGTAATCCTTTCAGCCACCCAAATCGAGAGCAACAGGGAGCATTTCCAGTGTTTTGTATTACGTATTTCGTCTGTAAACATGAAAACAAAGAAAATGATTGAGAAAATAGAGAAAAACATAAAAAAAAAAAAGAAAAAGGAAAAAACATAACTTCATCTTGCCAGCTCGTCGGTGAAAAATAACAAAGAAAACACAAGGAAAAACAAAAGAAAAACAAGAAAACACCCACCTCACTAAAAAAAAAGAAAAAAAAAAAAATCTCATCAGAACTGCGCAGCTTTCCTTGTGTTCTTCCGTTCCTTCGTCATATCGTAAGTTTCCCGAGTCCTTCACCTGCCTGACCACACCAGCAATACACCTACATTTCCCGGCCCAGCACACGGCAGTCCTGTTCTTAAGC
>NC_087158.1:28909539-28922039 GCF_035594125.1 Scylla paramamosain | reverse complement strand
TGTGTGTGTGTGTGTGTGTGTGTGTGTGTGTGTGTGTGTGTGTGTGTGTGCTGTATATGTGCGTGTTTGCTGGTGCATGTGAGTGTGTTTATGTATGTGTGTGTGTCTGTGCTGTGTATATTTGCCTTTGTGCACGTACATATTGGCTTACTTACATGTGTGTGTGTGTGTGTGTGTGTGTGTGTGTGTGTGTGTGTGGCGGCGGGGGTGTCGGCACACGTGGGCTGCGGCAGTAGTGGTGCACTGCGCCCGGATCAATACCTCCCCCACCCTGGCCTCCGTCACCAGCTCGCTGCATCCTTTCCTACTCGCGCCCTGCCACTGCCCTCTGCCTCCCTGCCTCCCTGCTCCCCTGCCTGCCTGCCGCTTGCCTCCCCGCCCCGCCCTTGCTCCCTCACCTCGTTGCTCCCCAAATATTCCTCTTCCCTCTCCTCCTCTTCTCCTCTACTCCACGCCCTACTTCCCCTGTCCAAATTATCCCACTCACCCCTGACCACTCCCTCCCTATCCCTTCCCCTCTCCCCACCCCTCTCTCCTCCCCACTCCACGCCCTGCCTTTCCAACCCTTCGCAAAACAGTACTCCCTGCCTACTCCCTTCCAGATCTCTCGTTTCTCCATTGCACACCATGCCTTGCCATCAGTCTTTCCCAGACATCCCCAGGCATCCCCAGGCATTCCCAGACATCCCCAGCCCCAGCCTACTCCTCATCCCTCCCTGTCATTAACTACGTGCTCTCGGGCCCTCGGGAGGTGCTCATTTAAAGCTTACTCAGCCTTCAGCACCGTCATTTACCAGTGGGGCGTCGCTCGACCGGTATCTCTTGCAGTAGCGTCCAATGAATTAGCCTCCTGACCCTGCAGCGGCTGAATGCGGTGATCTGATGGCTGCACGCGGCGGTGGAAGGGCGAGGTGAAGCTTGGCTGGGATGTGAGGTGATGAGACTCGCGACCTTCCTCAATGGACGCCGTATTGTCTGGAGGATGAGGAGGAGAGGGTTGGTGTGTTGTAGAGAGGAGGAGCAGTAGTGGTCTGTCTTGTTGCTGCAGAAGGAGGAAGAGGAAGAGGGCGAGGAGGAGGAGAAGGAGAAAGTTGATGTCTTGCAGGAGTGGTCTCTGTCTCATTGCTGCAGGAAGAAGAGAAGGAGGTTGACATCTTGTAGGGGAGGAAGAGTAGTGAAGGTCTTTATATTGTTGCTGCAGGAGGAGGAAGAGAGGGAAGAGAAGATTGACGTCTTGTATGAGAGGAACAGTAATGGAGGTCTCTATCTAGTTACTTTGTCTGATTAGTGCCAGTCGCTTATCTCCATACGTGTCTGAAGGTGAAGGATGACTTGTGGGAGGAGAAGCAGCAGTGGTGGTCTCTATGCCCCTATGGTGTTCCTTTGTTCGATTAGTCTGCCTTAGTTGCTGCTCGTCTCCATACGTGCCTCGACCTCCTGGCTGCCTGCAAGCGTCCGGTCACCGTTGCTAGAGTGCGCCTGTCCTCCCCTCCTGTCCCTGTTAATGTATGTATGTATGTATGTGTGTATGTATGTATGTATTTTTATGTGTTGGTGTTTTCTGTTCTTTTTTTTTTCCCTGTTCCTGATATTTTTGTTTCCGAGTATTGATGTCACCGTCCATGTAGGTCACGGTGTCTTTTATTTTATGTTTGTTTCTTTGGGTGTATCTTTCCTTTAATTCCATCTGTGTGTGTGTGTGTGTGTGTGTGTGTGTGTGTGTGTGTGTGTGTGTGTGTGTGTGTATGTGTGTGTGTGTGTCATTTAGATATTTGACTAAACTTGCCTTTCTCTTTGTCAGTCTGTTTCATTTATCTGTCTGTTTGTCTGTCTGTCTGTCTGTCTGGGTGTCAGTCTCTCAGTCTATCTCGCTGTCTGTTATTTTTTTCCCCGATAAGTCAGTGAGGCAGTCAGTCTGTATGTCTGTTTCCGTGTCTTTTTCTTTATCTATCTATTATATTACATAATATCTCTCTGTTTGCCAGTGTGGGTGTCTGCATGTTTATGTGTGTCAGGGACAAACTGTTTTTTTTTTTTTTCTTCTTCCGTTTTCATTTTTCAGTCTAGTGTTAGTAAGCTTTAAGCGTGAATTTCACTGGAACAGGGAAGCAGCAGCAGCATCGTTCCCGTCCATGCAGCGCAGCAACACAAAGCAGATGCCACTTACCATCACCACATTCACGCAACATGATCATAATCGCTATACACTTAAAAAAAAATTATATATATATATATATATATATATATATATATATATATATATATATATATATATATATATATATATATATATATATATATATATATATATATATATATATCAGTGAATTCTGATGGAAGTTAATCTTAATAGCTGACAAAAATAACGGGAGTACTAGTTAGCTAATCGACATGATAATGATAAATAAACTAAAATAAAAAAAAAGAAATACTGTG
This sequence comes from Scylla paramamosain, assembly GCF_035594125.1. Classification (NCBI taxonomy): domain Eukaryota; kingdom Metazoa; phylum Arthropoda; class Malacostraca; order Decapoda; family Portunidae; genus Scylla; species Scylla paramamosain. The sequence goes on along the minus strand of NC_087158.1, from coordinate 28,919,603 downwards.
AATGCATTAGTGCAGAATCAGTAGGAAGCTTTAAGGAAAGATTAGACAAGTTTATAGACAGTGGTGACAGATGGACATACGTATATACATGTATTATACAGAGACTTCCACGTGTAAGCTTTCTGGGTCATTGAAACCTCCATTATGTTCTTAAACTTTTACGAAAACTGTGTTAAGGTGTTTTTTTTTTAAGTTTATAGGCCGCTAAATAATCAGATTAGTGTGGGTGGTGTTATCGACCGGCACGGTCATTGAAGCTTCCATTATGTTCTTAAACTCTTATGTTAATTATATTGAAGTGATTTTTCTCAAAGTTTATAGGCCACTAAATAACCAGGTTAGTGTGGGTGGTGTTATTGATCGGCGGGTAATATGATGACGAACATGTGAGGAACACGCCAACATCAAAGTCATGTTTCACTGAAGTTTTGAGTCTTGTATTCACGCCGCTCGCACCGACATGACTTGACGCTCTCAGATTGATGGCGCTGTGGTGGGATGTGAAGACTGACGCTAATGAGGTGCACGGATCACTTGAGAGGAAGATGGAGAGAAAAGTATATCAAATGTGCTGGTCTTGACATCTTCGAAAAGTACCGTAGAGCAGTGGTGCTCAAGCTTTTTCTAAGTTCATGTATCCTTCTGGGAGCTTTTGAGAAGTTCATGTACCCTCGCGCTTAGGACAATTAATAAAAAAAGGAAAAAAAAACATGAATACTTTACGTTTTCTTTATTTTTCTTCTTTTTTTTTTTTTGAGACTGAAAACATAAATAAAAGTACTATAATATTTCCTTATCGACTTTATAAATTTAGGTGATAATTTGACAGCCAACAGACAGAAAGAAAGTAAGAAGTGTGGAATTGAGAGGATTAATAAAAGATATCTTGGGCAATATGAAAAAGCAGGCAGCTAATAATCTTCCCATCAGGAGCACTCCAGCAGGGGCGTCGTGCCTCGAGGGTGGGAGTGTCGTGACGCCTTGATTCCTGAGATAGTTGACGTGAAAGTGGCAGGTAAATACGCACCTTCATAACTGATTAATAAAGACAGAAAGAAAAGAAAAAAAAACAGTAAAGAAAATATTCACGAACGCTTTGTGAATTCTCTAAGAAGCAAATAGTGATGTAAGAATATACACGCAGCTTGATAATTTACAGTAGAAATAATAAAATAGCCATGATAATGATTGTAATAATGGTAAGGAAAAAAAAAAATAACAAATAAGTAAAACTGGATATTATGAATAAAAAACAGACCAAATACTGAAGAGTGGAATGAATGACACACAGCGGAATGGGGCGAGTGGAGTGAATGGAGCACAGCCTCACAATGGCCGGCCGGGAGGCGAAGACCGCGGTGTGGCAGACTCTATTACCCGAAAAAATCCCAACAATGCAATCAGACAGCCATTAAAGCTGATGGCATGTTGAGTTTTACTGAAGGCAACTTTTCTATTCACGATCAGTGTTACAACAGCAGCACACAAGCCTTTTTCTGACTGGGAATGGAAAAGGGCAAGCTCTGTGTTCTCAAACGTTTCTGTGTCTCATCCCGCCCAATTTAACAGGCTATAGTGGAGGTTATTGGGGATTTTCAAGGATGCTTTTAATGATTTTAGTGGTAGTTTAACGAAGATTCTGCACCAATATCACCAAAAAGCACCAAAGCACCCATTAGAATTTAATATATCTTTCCTCAGGCCCTTGAAAATAGTCCACATGAGAGAGCAGGACGCTTAAGAACACGACAGTAAGACACTAAGCGAGGCCGTCACATCAGAGGCAGCTTACAAGGCACACCAGTGGAGATATTCTCTTACGTGTAAAGGGTTTGGCTAAGGACGACTGAAAACTTATTGTCGCTCCCCAAAAACTTAAATATAAAAGGGTTCCAGTCGAGCTGTCTTGATACTCCTCGCCTGAAATGGGTTCGAATTAGCTTTAATATAGCCTTCCTTCTCTGGTAAACTCTGGAACTCCCTGCCTGCTTCTGTATTTCCACCTTCCTATGACTTGAATTCCTTCAAGAGGGAGGTTTCAAGGCACTTATCCGTCAATTTTCGGGCACTGGCATCTCAGTAGGCTTTTTTTTTTTTTTTCATTGGATTTTTGTTTCCCTTTGGCCGGTGTCCTTCCTACATAAAAAAAAAAAAAGACCTACGGACACCTAGATAGCCTTGAAATTTTATCTCTAAATTGGCGTCATCAACTAGACTAGTCATGTAACTTTCAAAACACATAATAGCTTCACAGATATCAATGAGCAACCCACTGGTGATAAAAAGAAACCTATGAATTGCACTGAGAATCTCGCCTTCTTCCTTCTTTAATGGCGTTAACAACCAGAATAATCATATAGCTTAAAAGATACCAACTACAGGTAGAAACCCACTGGTGATAGGAAAAAAGGAAAGAAAAAAATACGAGTTTCTCTTTGGTAATCGACGTTCCCTTCTAAAAATAGTGACATCAACCAGACTAACTAAATATCGAAGCACACAAAAGACATACAGACATCAATGAGTTACGCACCGGTGGCAATAAACAAAATATCCCTGCGGTAACAATGACAAGCCTATAACGAGACCATTGAATATAATATAATCCTTTTCCCTCCCCGACACATTTTTCCCTAACTATCAACAACTTTTTAAACTCACATTTTTTGTTCAGTAGTTAAACAGGTTTGCGGCGCAGAAAAGACAAAATTAACCTCGTATTTTTTTTTTTTTTTTTTTTTCATTCTGTGCATCCGTTTTAAAAACATTTTTTTTTTTTAACAGTGCTCTGAATATTAACAAACTACGACCATTGCAGTGAAGGAGTGAAGACTGCCAACACAAAATTACAATGTCAACATGAGTAAACTACTACTACTACTACTACTACTACTACTACTACTAATACTACTACTACTAAACTATGCACAAAATATACATATATCCTATGCTCCAACCTTCTTTATACAATATGTGGAAGGTTGGCCCACTGAACAGACACAGGACTGCCAGCAAACGTCACACACCACTTTGCCATCTCGCCCCACACGTGACATGTACCCTCCTGCCTCCACCTTATTTAATACCCTGCTCAGATGGAGTCGCAGTTAACCCCTGTCATTCATCCCTATTTTTTGTCTCATTCTCTTTCGAGGAAAGGGAACAATACTGAAAAAAAGAAAAAGACTAATAATGATTCAGGCGTCCCGGAACCACTCGATATAATGAGTATAATGTCACTGATGAAGTTAAACAATGCAGTGCTTCAGCAAAATGGCCAATACACGCGTACTTAACTAACCTTGATGCTTGACATTTCAGGCTGTAAAATGACGCATGATTATTTCCACACACAGGAATTAAAAGCAGCTTCATTAAAACATCAACAGCTGCTATGAGTATAAATTATTGGAGTGGGGATATTGACTGGACTAAACTCATTCTCTTTCCTCTAGTGGAATACAATAACAGCGTAACAGCAGCAGCCAAAACTCAATAACTTTGATTATTTACACACAGAGGAATTAAAGCAACTTCACTAAAACATCGATAACTGTTATGAGGGCAAATAATTCGAGTGGGGATATAAACTGGGCTGAAATCTCTCTTCCAGTCAAACACAATACCAGTGGCAGCCAAAACTCAGTAACCTTAATTATTTACAAACACAGGAATTAAAAGCAACTTCATTAAAACATCAACAGGGTCAAATAATTCGAATGGGGATACTGACTGGAATTAAACTCTCTCTCTCTCCTCTCCTCTCTCTCTCTCTCTCTCTCTCTCTCTCTCTCTCCTCTCTCTCTCTCCTCTCTCTCTCTCTCTCTCTCTCTCTCTCTCTCTCTCTCTCTCTCTCTAGTCAAATTCAATAACAATAGCAGTCAAAATTCACCTGCCTTTACCTGCCCCGTGCTTTACTTGTCGCTTGTATTACCTGTTCGATGCAGGTGTTGGATGAGAAACGACCCGATAGTAAATGCTTGAGACGAGAACAACGGTACATATCGAACGACTCAAAGATGGCGGGTATGTGTTTCTCTCTCTCTCTCTCTCTCTCTCTCTCCTCTCTCTCTCTCTCTCTCTCTCTCTCTCTCTCTCTCTCTCTCTCTGGTGTTATTTTAGGCATACAAGTTTATTTTGTCTTCATTACTTGGCTTTTTTTTGTTTCCTAATATAAAAATCTTAAAATTAGTATTGTTTCTGTGTTATTATATTAATTTCTGGGTCAAAACTCTCTCTCTCTCTCTCTCTCTCTCTCTCTCTCTCTCTCTCTCTCTCTCTCTCTCTCTCTCTCTCTCTCTCTCTCTCTCTCTCTCCTCTCTCTCTCTCTCTCTCTCTCTCTCTCTCTCCCATGCTAACATACACAAATAGGAAAAGTTACTCGGCGCTTCAGTTTATGAGTGACGTGCATAATTCGGAGCCACGTACAGTTTGCCATTACCTGCACATAACTGAATTAGTCCGCGGCGGGTCTGGCCAAGGCACATTCAGCCGCTCTCTGTTGTGGCACGTTAATCGCATTGTCCTTGTGCCCTCTCGTGTTTTTTCCCGTTTTTTTTTTTTTTTTCACCTTCATTACCATTACCACCACCACTACCACCACCACCACCACTACTACTACTACTACTACTACCATCATCATTATCTTCGTGTGTGTGTGTGTGTGTGTGTGTGTGTGTGTGTGTGTGTGTGTGTGTGTGTGTGTGTCGGGATTAGAGAAAGAAATGTTTCTAAAGATTATTATAATTCTTTAGTCCCTCCTCCCAGCATAATGATTTTTTTTTATATAATTTTTTTTTCTTTTTTTCGTTCTTTTCTTCTTATTTCTTCTTCTTCTTCTTCTCCTTCTCCTCCTCCTCCTCCTCCTCCTCCTCCTCCTCCTCCTCCTCCTCCTCCTCCTCCAATTACTGCATTTCTCGTCATGGATCAACATCTTTATCGTTTTTATCTACTTATCTATTTATCTATACATTCATTCATTTTGTTGCTATTCCCATAACTCTTTGTTCAATGTCTGTTTTCTTCTGTTTTGTTTACTTTTTTTCGTTTTCCTTTTGGATAGGTAAACTATAAACGAGTTGGTATAAATTATGGATTCCCATCTTCTGTGTAATATCTATTTTTAACTCTTTCCTGATTACTCTGCGTGTTTTTTCCCCATGTGCATTTGTTAGGGCTGGGCGGAAAAGCGCACGACCCGGCAGGAGAGTGGAGCCCAGGTGTAATGACGGTGTTGTTGTCTTCGTCGTTGCTGGTGGTGGTGGTGGTGGTGGTGGTGGTGGTGATGTTCTTGTCGTACTTTCTCCTTTTGCTGTCATTGTTCTTTTGTCCTCATCGTCGTCGTCATTGTCGTTGTGGTTGGTCGTGATGGTGTTGTTCTTGTTTAACTTGCTCTTCTTATTGTCTCTTGTCGTCATAGTCGTCCCTGTCGATGCACTGCAGTCATGGGAGGCGGTGGTTGCAGCTCATTGCAGGCCCGGCACGGTGCAACAAGCAGCAGTTTCTTCTACCTTGTTGTTGCTGGTGGTGTTGTCTGCAGGCTACGCTTGTAGCTCACTCTTTTTTTTTTTTTTGGCACCTTCCTCACTCCTCCTTAATCACTGACCCTCCCTATCGCCCCTCTCCTCCTCCTCCTCTTTCTCCTCTTCCTCACACACACTAACTTCCTACACGACCTCTTTCCATCACCTCTTCCTCACACACTAACCTTCTACACTGTCCCTTCTCCCCATCACCTCTTCTTCCTCTCACACCAACTTCCTACATCACCTCTTTTTATCACCTCTCCCTCACACACTACCCTGCCACACCACCCAAGTTATCACCCTCCACTCCCTCACTCATTCCCTCACACACACCTCGTCATTTCATCCTGCTATTATCTGTCTCCCCGCCACCGCCACTGGTCCCATCCTGCAGCGCCACTCTCGCCTCCGCCGCTGCTTCCCTCGTCCCTGTGTCTCTCAAGGTCGTGGTGGTGGTGGTGGTGGTGGTGGTGGTGGTGCAGTCTCTGGAATGAGGCGAAGTAATCCCTTGTCTCTGGTTAATGTCGCTGCCCTCCCTCCCTCCCTCCCTCCCTCCCTTCCTGTCCTCTTTCCCTCATTCTCTTCCTCTTTCCTCTCTTCCTCATTCTCCTTCTACTTATCTTCCCTGACTTATTTACTGTTCTCTTCTTCCTTTCCTTCGTTCCTCTCATTATCTTCCTCTCTTCCTCACTCCCTTCCTGACTCATTCACTTCTTCCTTCCCTCCCTCCCTTCCTCCCTTCCTTCTCTCCTCTATGATTCATTCACTGTTTCCCTTCCCTCCCTTCTTTCCTACCAGGTACCTTATTTCTCTCCTCTCTCACGTATTCCCTCCTTTCCTCCTTCATTTCCTCCTTCCCCCTCCTCCTTCTTTAATTCCCTGTTCTCTTCGCTCATTCCTCTATTCCTTCAATTATTCCTTTTCCTGCTCTTCTATCCCCTTGATTGTATTTTTTTCCCTTCTTTCCTTGCTCCCTTTTCCTCCCATGCCTTTCTTTATTTGAGAATTCCCTCCCCTCTCACTCTCCCTTACTATTTTCCCTTATCATTCCCTTCATATTTCTACCCTTTCCTCTTTCTCTCTCCTGTTCCCTGCTTTCTCTGCCTCCTCTCCGCAAAATCGTATTCTCTCCCTCCCTCTTTCAGTTTTCATTCCTTTCGCTCCCCATCCTTCGTTTTTTTTTTTTTTTTATGCCGTATCTTTCTTATTCCCTGGTATTCTCCTCCTCCTCCTCCTCCTCCTCTTCCTCCTCCTCCTCCTCGCCGCACCGCCTCTCAGTCACGCACCTCCGTCACCGCCGCCGCTGCCCCGCGCCTCACCGCTTGGGCATCTGGAGAGGTGTTGGCGGTGGCAGAATAATGCTATCATTCGGCAGATTGGCGAGGGAGTAAGCGGACGCACAGCTGTTTTGGCGTCATGTGGAGAGAGGTGGAGGGAGGGAGGTGGAGGGAGAGAGGGGGGGAGGGAGGGAGGGAGCTAGCAAGTCAGGCAGGCACATGAGGGAGGACGGAGAGGAAAGGACTCGCCAATTCTATCCCGCAAAAAGTTATATTACACACCGTTCTCTCTCTCTCTCTCTCTCTCTCTCTCTCTCTCTCTCTCTCTCTCTCTCTCTCTCTCTCTCTCTCTCTCTCTCTCTCCTCTCGCTTTGCCAGGTGATGGCGGTGGTGGTGGTGGTGGTGGTGGTGGTGGGGTAGATTCTTCACCCCTCCAAGCCCAGGAATGAGACGTCACGCTTTGTTTTAGGTGTTCTTGAGCCGCAAAGGAACGCTAGGTGAAGGTCAAGGCTTTAGGCGAGGTGGTGGCTCAGGTGATGCAGGGTAGCGGTAGTGGTGGTGGTGGTGGATCACAGGTGAGGGTAATTAAGCGGTGTTTGCAGGCCGCAGCTTGACGTCCCCTTTGGTGTAGGTGACTTTGGTGGTGTTGTCTAGTGATGTATCAGAAGGAGGCGCCCTAAGGTTTGAATCAATACAGGAGGTGGCGAGGACGAGGGCGACCAAACACGACAGGGAAGGAAGGGAGGAAGGGAGGAAGGGAAGGAGTAAGGGTGGAAGGGTGGCTTGTCTGTCCCTGGAAGCAATCTCTTTCTTCCTTTATATATTGCAAGGACCGCAAATGTCTCACCAGAAGCGCTCTTTCTTTCCTCTGTTGGTCCCTTTTTTTTTTTCTTTAACTCCCAAGGGTGTGAGGGTGGTCTTTTATGTGTGGTTTTCCTTAATTCATCAGCATTTCCCTGAATCTGACAACAGGTAATTGAGTCATTTCTCTGGGCGAATTAAGGCTGGAGGCAAGAATCAGGACAAGGTTACGGTGACACACACACACAAAAAAAAATAAATAAATAAAAATAAAAACTCCTGACGACGCAGTGTCCCTGAAGTCACGGTCGTTTATCTTTTAGTTTGTCCCTTTCTCCCCCTCCCATGGCCCTCCCTATCTCCCCAACATCTCTCCCCTCTTGATCCTCCTCCACACCACCTCTCGTCTCCCACTTGGCCCTATCTCGTCACCTCTTCAATTTTCATTATTCCTCGCCTCCCTCTGACTCCCCCTTCCTTCACATCACCCATGTATTCGTATGCCGTCTACCCCTCCCTCTCCCTTCCTTAACATCCTCCATACCCACCCTATCCTCCGCTATTGCCTCAGCTCCTCTCCACATCACCCTCAGTCCCCGTCCTCCCTGGTTTCATTACTCAAAGATTGGAAACGTTGCGGACATGCGAACATCCTGTCATTTCAAAGCCAGCATACTCTCGCCCAGAATCTCCCCTGTCACGTCCCTCTAGCGCAGCACAAAAGTAAAGGCTTCCCAGACACCCAGCGGACACTTAGCCCCTCCCTCCCCAAGAGTTCGCAAAGTTGAGGCGTAAACGCATTTCTGACTGTGCTTCCGGGAGTGTGAGAAGTTAGTCGAGGACCGCCTGTTATTTCATGAGGGTAGAGGGAATGCATGGCTGAGGAGGTGCACTTATTGATCACTGCAGCAGCTGTCTGACGCAACACTCGCCTCTTCCTGCCTACCGGGGCGTAAAATCTAGTGTACTCCTCCCCCCCTTTCCTTTTCTGTTGTGGATCGGAAAGTGTGGGTTCCTCTTTTCCTATTTTCCTTCTCTTCATCTCGTGGTGTCTTTATGTTTCTGATGGAGCACTAATTTCTTCCTGCTGGGGGTGTGAAATCTACTGTACTCCTTTTCCTGCTTGTGTTGTGTTGTGTTGTGTTGCGGGACAGGAAAATGTTGGTTATCCGTCTCCTTTTCCTTTGGTGTATGTGTTTCCGATTCAACACTAGCTGTCCTCATTTTGCTGGGACGTAAAAATCTACTCCCTCTCTACTTGCTCATCTTTGTGTTGTGTTGTGTTGCAGGTCAGGGAGGTGTTGGTCATCCGTCTGCTGGTCTTGTATGTTCCTCAAGCAACACTGGGATGCAAATATCTATACTAATCTACCTTACGTTTGTGTTGTGTTGCGTTGTGTTGCGGATCGGAGAGCGTGTTCCCTCCTCTTAATTTTTCTCGTCGTGTCCTTTTGTTCTCGTCGCAAAACTCGCCTCTTTTAAGCCGGGACGTAAAATCTACTGCACTCCACCGTGACCTTCTCTTTATACTGTGTTGTGTTGCGAAACAGACACGCCGGTTGTTCCTCCTTCTTTAGCTCTCCAAATCTTCATGTACCAGACGCAACACTTCATACTGAACCGTAAAACTTATTATTCCACTTCCACCTGCTTCCTCCTGTGCCATATTGTGTTACTAGAGGAAGAAGATGTACTTTCACCTCCTCCTCTTCCTCGTTTCTTTATATCCATATCGTAGCTGCGGGAGGGTGAGCAGGGGCGGGGCAGGGACGGCAGGGGCGGGGCAGCTCAGTACTGGCTCTTGTAACGGAAATAAAACCCTGTACTGCTGTGTATGTTTATATGCATATCGTTACGCGTGGGTACTTGTGTATGTGTGGACAGTGTTGGAGAGGGGTGAGGGGGGTCTTCCATCCATGCGCCAGCGTGTAGCAGTGCGGGGCGAAGTGTGGCAGTGGAGTGAAGGTATCGAGTGGGCGGCAGATCCACATCAACCCTTTAATTTATATGAACATTTGGCAGCGGGACCTGAGTAAGCTAGGCCGCTGCTTGCTTTTATCTTCTGCTTCTGTGGTGATGAAAGACAACCTTTTATGCTTTTCTGCCACCACGACAACTATCACCACCACCACCACCACCACCACCACCTGCTTCATATTTTTCAACACTAAATGGCTTCTTTTCTAACTAGCTTCGTTTAAAGGTTTGAGAGGTTGGGGAGGAATCTACTATGCTGTCCTATCTCATACAAGTATTTAGTCCATATCAGTGCGATCAAAAGACCCAAGAAAGAAACCTGTGCGTCAGTTACTGCCTCCTTTATCCTCTGTAATCATCCTCAGCAGCGTCAGTTCCCTTCCTGTGAATTAAATTGCTAGTCTTGAATGTTAGCTTTGAAAGAGCACCTCCTGACGCCTCCCTTCTCAATAACTGTCTCTTCTATTTCCTTCTTATTCACACC
>NC_087158.1:28779539-28904539 GCF_035594125.1 Scylla paramamosain | reverse complement strand
GCTGCTGCTGCCACTGTTTTTGCTACTGCTACTATTACTGTTTCATCTTCTGCTCCTACTTCTTTCTCTACTACTTCTACGACTGCTACTACTACTACTACTACTACTACTACTACTACTACTGCCATTACTGTTACTACCACCACGTACTACGACTATTACAGCCAACTACTACTACTACTACTACTACTACTACTACTACTACTATTACTACTACTACGCACAAACACACACACTTCACCTTTTAAAATCTCATGTTACATTTTACAGTTTTTTTTTTTTTTTTGTCAATTTTTTGGCTGAGAATTACCATTTTTTAATTCTGGTTTGGCCTCCATTTTTTTTTTTTTTTCACCCTTTTAAGGACCAACTTTGTGAGGACCAACAGGTCTTTTTTGGTGTTTGCTCTCCCTTTGTATTTTGTTCCTATGCTTATTTTTTCCCTATATCCTTATTCTCCACCTTCGTTTCTTCTTTCTCTCTCTTTCTCCTTCCTCCATTTCCTTTTTTCCCTTTTTTACGCAGTTTTCACCCTTCATCCTTCACTATCCTGTCCATATTAATAACTCTCTCTCTCTCTCTCCTCTCTCTCTCATCTCTCTCTCTCTCTCTCTCTCTCTCTCTCTCTCTCTCTCTCTCTCTCTCTCTCTCTCTCTCTCTCTCTCTCTCTCTCTCTCTCTCTCTCTCTCTCTCTCTCTCTCTCTCTCTCTCTCTCTCTCTCTCTCTCTCTCTCTCTCTCTCTCTCTCTCTCTCTCTCTTTCCTTCCCTCCTTGACGGTCATGATTGGTAAGTTTTTCCTGGCCCTCACTTTATTGCAGTGTTCCTTTCCCTACCCTTCTATTTTTTTTCTCTCTCTCTTTTTCAGTCTCCAGCATCACAACAACCGCCTCCTGAAACTCGCAGTGGATGTCCTCGCCCTGCCGTAAGACGCTCCTCCAAATATTAGCAGAGGGATATAGTTGCTAGATGTCTTTCTCTTTGTCAGTCTATCTCTCTCTCTCTGTTTCTCCGGCGTCCCTCGCTATAACGGATGGAGGAGGTGGTCTGCTTTACTATGGAAGTCTATGGGATAAAGAAAGATTGCTGGATTCAGTACATTTTATGAAGAAAGAGTCTATTTTTTTTTTTTTTTCTTGTCTCGAAGTGGAGGATGGGTGGTGATCTGATAGAAGTCGTTATTAAATCAAGGTTTTAGTACATAACAGTTCACAGTTGATCGGTCAGACATAATGAGAAGATGAGTTTGTTTCTAGGCACATGATTAGTAAAAGAAGTGAAGGATGCACGGTGATCTGAGGGAAGTTTTTACGATATCAAAAATTCTAATACATTGCAGTTCCACTAAGGTTTATTTTTCAAAGGCCACAGAGATGATCAGTGAGATTCCCATGTGTTTTTTTTTTTCTTATTGATGATACGGATTTTTTTTTCCCATCTTATACCATTAAAACACCTTTGTAAACTGCCATAACGTCCATGGAACCTGTTGGAAGTAGGTGAAAAAAAGAAGACGCCAAGACCATAAAAATACGGACCAGGCACCTCCTTAATCGGCTCTTCAACGCATGGAACTCTCAAGCCTTCCAGTGTCATCGATATCATAAAAGTTACAGATTTCAGGAAGAGCGTAGGCAAGTGTTTGGACTAATCACCAGCGAAGACATCATGCACATTCGTATGTCATTATGAAAACGTCGCTTTTCTTGAAGTTGGCGCTAATAATCCGACATTTTCTTTGCGCCGGTAGTCTTTGCAGTAGTGATAGCTCCTCCCTCGATCCTATAGTGAGAGAATCAACTTGCAGCTTTTCCATATCACCGCTGAAGGGAACAACTGGTGAGAAGGACCCTTTGGTTGTACTACCCCGCATCTCTTACTATATAGATTAGATAGCGTAGCGACTAACACCCTTCAAGTGGTCATCATATCTGCTGCTCTCTGTTCCGATTTGTTCCACCTCTGTGTCACTGTAGCGGATCACCTGTATTGAGCACGGCGGGTAAAGGTGTGTTCATTGTTTTGCAGGTAAACGAGGAATTAATGAAAACTTGTTCTTCAGCTCTCCTGCTTCGAATTGTGTTTCTTCTCATTCGCTTTCCTCCTCCTCCTCCTCCTCCTCCTCCTTCTCCTCCTCCTCCTCCTCCTCCTCCTCCTCCTCTCCCTCTTTATCTATCCTCCTCTCCTGTCGCTCTCGCCGCGATAAAAGTATTAATAGAAGTGGAAACACCTCCGATATTGGGGTCCACATTTTACACTCTTAGTTTATCCTGCATTAAAGGCAGAACACGGTAAGATATCCATCACTATTTTCACTTTACAGCTCTTTGCCCAACGAGAGTTTTGAAGGAGTAAATATTTAGACTGTAATAATCACTCTCTCTTTAGCAGCTCTAGTTGAATAAGTCTCAGTTCCTTGCATTTCCTTTGCGATCTGTGTGCGGGTGAGTTTCCTTACGTCTGGATGATCACCGTTTTCAATTTACAGTTCTTTATCTGACGAATGTTTTGAAAGAGTAAATATTCAAGCCATAACTTTCTCTTGGGCAGCTTGTAATAACAAGTCTAATTTCCTTTACTATCTGTATGCAGTTGTGTTTCACTTTACAGTCATTTGTGTAACGAGTGTTTTGAAGGAGTAAATTTTTAGGCCATAATGCTAACTTTCTCATAGGCAGCTCGAGCTAAAAAAGTCAAATTTCCTTTTATCTCCTGTACCATCTATATGTGGGTGAGTCTCCTGACGGTGCCTCGCGTGTCTCCCCTGCAGAACAACCCTCCTGACCTATGCCAGGGCGTCTTCCTCATCGAGCAGGCGTTGTCCGTCCGCGCCCTGCAGGAGTTGGTCACCGCCGCCGCCAGCGAGGAGGTAATGTGATCTTTCCTTCCCGGCAACAGTTCCTCCTTAGTCCTTAATTAATAGCACCCACGGAACATTGCACCTTAGTCCCTGGTATCTTTGCTATTTTTTTTTCTCACTGTTCTTTTTTTATTATGTATAGGTAGGTCAGTGATTCTGTTATATTGTTATGCTACGTCTTATTACAGGTGATGTGTTTGTATGTGTCTATGTACTCGTATGTCTGTGCTGTAGGTTAAGGGACGCATGTGTGCTGGTGTTGTGTGGTGTGGGAACAGTGTCTCCTCTGCAGTGTGTGTGCCTCGAGTGACTTTGGCTGTGGCAGGTGTAGTGGTAATAATAGTACCTGATGTTCGTGTGTGTGTGTGTGTGTGTGTGTGTGTGTGTGTGTGTGTGAAGATGATTAGGGGTCCCGAGATTACTGCGTTATTGCATATACATTTTACTGACTGCCGTGGAGAAAGCTGAGATGGTGCAGCATTAGTGGTAGCAATTGTAGTAGTAGTAGTAGTAGTAGTAGTAAGTAGCAGTGACTGGTATACGTAGCTGATAGGAGGCTGAAGTAGCGAGGGAAGGGCATCAGTCACTGAGTAAACTAAAATAATGAACAAATATTTTTAAAAATCTAAAAATAAATCCCTAAAAAGTGTCCATCACACGAGCGCACCCGCCTCTAAGACAAGCTCCAATAACATACTTTAATGCTACTAATTAACACAGAGTAAAGGAACCCACAGCCAGGGAAGGAAGCTCGCTGTGTTCGCTAATACAAACACACAAACAGGACCGAGTTCTCTCCTTGCTCTTTTCTTCTTAACCTGAACGTCAGAAGCTTAGGTTATGTAGCAGAGAGTCGCTTTCGTGTGGCTGCAGCCACGATGCTTGGCAAGCCATGCGATCTTGGTGAAACACCAAAAGTTCGTTTGCATGTATGTTGTACCTATGTATGTACTCATTTATAGGTACGTAAGTATATACCAAAGATATAGGACCGCCAGATGCATGAGAGAGAAGGAAAGCGAGTGATAATAGTGACAGGAGCGAGGGAGAGGTAAGGTGAGCCGCCGCCACACCTGCCCACCACCCACAGGTGGCTGCTTGCTGGCAGGCTGCCATGGTGACTGCCATCAAAGGCGGCCCCAAGAAGGTCTCCAGGCGGTGTGGCAGGCTAGGCCAGCCTCTGGCCTAGCTGTGCATTTGTCCTACGATTGACAATTGATTTTAGATTAAGCCAACATATAGGTTTAATCTAGATAAATTAATGAGTATACTTGATTCGGTATTGATGATAGACAAGTTATAGCGCTCGCTAAGAGCAGAACTCAGGTTGCATTGAACTGCTTCAATTACATCGCCAGTCTATTGCTGCCCTGACCTCGCCACGTGAGTTAACACAACACTGGCGGCGCGAGTATCATTCAGGTGTGCCTGTTAACATGTATCTATTTACAATGTCTTTTTTGTTGCGAGCAGATCAAAATTGAAGAAATTTTCACTACAATTTAAAGGAAATGCGGACATGGACATAACACGTCTTTTGTCGAACAGGTGATAGATGAATGATCAGAGTAATAGAATGGCAGTCTGGGAGTGGTGAAAAAGGCAGGACAGACAGACAACTAGACGGAGATGAGATCATTTTTGCCATCGTGGCTTGGAATAGACAGACAGCTGACAGAAATGAGCGGAAAAGGGTGATTGGAGGCTTCTGTCCCGCAATGCACCCATGGTAATGATGGTGATGATGGTGTGAACATTAGCTACATAAGCAGACAAGTTTGCGTAGGCACTGGACACTCAAGTCCCTGCCTGGTGGTGAGGAGAGACAGACACGAATGTTACATCAGGAGGCAGCTTGTCGTGTCGCTCAGCTGCTGCATGTACTGTAGGAGTGTGGCAGAGTGAAGAGCAGATACTAGCCCTGCATCATGTTGCTGGTGAGGCAGATTGTCGCCTCCTGTGTGGGTGTGGAGGCTGAGATGTGAGAGCGGCGGCCATTGTGGTCCGAATGGCGCAGGAAGAGATGCAGGGCGGAGAGGCGGTGCGTGTGGTGGCGGTGAGGCAATGCATGCAGGGCTGTTGCTGCAGGAGGACCTTGGTGACCACTAGGGGGAAAATAGAAAAATGATTTTAGAAAGGATGACGTAGCGGTGTAGAATATTTAGTTGAGTTAAAGTAACACACAAGCTATAATCGAGATGCAATGATTAGTATTTAAAAACAAGGCTGTCTGTCGGCTGTTATTCAGTACAGTGCTGGTGTAACAGCAGATGTAGTACCAAATGTTGTTACTGCTACTGTTGTTGCTAATGTTGGTGGTGGTGCTGCTGCTGTTGCTGTTGCTGCTGCTCCTCCTGCTGCTGCTGCTGCAGCAGAGTGCCAGGGTGATGAGTGTTCCGGGGCCCGCGAGTTTGTGTGGGTGCCAAGGGTGTTGGACGCGTCCCAGCTGCCTCCTTGTCACCTCTGCCACCATGACATTCCTTCTAGTGGCCATCCAATTAATTCCAAATTAAAATTAATTAAATGTAATGTTATACAAACACGAAGGCCATCAAGCAATGTCATGAGGCGACAGGAGTGCACGGGACAGCCACTGGTGCCAGGTATTGCACGGGGAGTGTGTGGGTGCAAGAGCATCACCAGGAGGAACAGACGTAACAGGAGCTGCAGCAGAGTACCGGCAGTAGCAATAAGAGAATGAAACAGCCAAAATAGTAGCCGTAGCAGCAGGGCCCCCGTCTGCGGTGGCGCGACACTGCCCTGGGGTCGCCCGTCCTGACCCGCTCTCACATGAAAATTTTGTTACTTTTCAGGAGCAGGGGACTGTTGTAAGTAGACAGAGCATTAGCAGGACGCCCTGCCTCGCTCACCACCTTGCCTCCGTCACCGACTAACACGGAATTATACTTAAGCCACAGTACCGACCTCAGCCCTACACCGTAGCAGTAGTTTGAGACCTTCCTGCCCGGAGGCCCTGGGCCGGGGGATCCGCCTCGCCTCATCTCACCCCCTATCCCCAACTCCCTTGAGGCCAGTCACCGTCAGGGCGGGGTGAGGCGCCGGGCAGATCCCGCCTCCTTACCCACCATCTCCCCGGGCAGGTCATGCACAGGACCTGCACAAAATTTCGTAGACTAAACACTGTTGACGTAGTCCCTGTAAAGCAAAAGCTAAATGGTAGTCTTCTTTACGCTTGAAGGTGAAGACTGAAGCAAATCGTGCACACCTAAAGCTTAACATCCTATAGACACTTTGACGAACATGAATCTGTACTAAATATATTCCTTGATGCTGACGGGGACCGAGAGTGAAAGAGTTTTAGTTTGCATGATTACGGGCGACAGCCTCCGCTGGTGAACGGAGGCTATCGCCCGCCTTCACAGAGTCGGTGGGCGGTGAGCGACGCGCCGGCCAGGAGGCACGGTGGACAGACTGGGATTCAGGCTTTTGCAACCAGTGACACTTTTAAGATCATTGCTCGTCCTGATACGCCAGCGATATTTTCACTCGGGTGGACAGAGAATCGGGGACCGTGATGCGCTTGGAGACAGCAAGCAAGCCGGGAATGGGAAAGTATTACTTAGCTAGCCTGTGTCCTCGTGACCCGATGGCCATTTGTTGACCGGATAAGAAATGGAGGGAAGGAGGACGCCTCTTCCCAGAATAATGAGCTGTCCCGTGAACCGTATAGTCTTCCATTCATGGCTTCAAGAAACGCATCATTGCAGGAATGGAAGCTTCACGTTTTCTCAAAAACATAGTTGATCGTAAAACATTTAGCACTGCAGAATTTATAAAAATCTTGTCTCTTGTCCACTTGTTTATGAATCTTTACAATGTCATTAGTTTTGATTGAAGATTAGAATAGCGTAAAAATTGTTCGCAGCTTCACTCTCAGTCACGTGTGTGTGCCTCATTACTGCTTCCCTGCGAGGCTACCACGCAGCCGCCACCTGTCTCCTGGTGACGTTTTGCTGTCTGGCTCAGCTGCTCACTCCGTGCCGGGACGCATTAATACATGTTCAGATTCACTAATCAATTCATGACGCTGAATGAACAATATCATAAATGGAACAGCTCCCCTTGCAGTCTATTTGATTGTTCTGAACTACTCGACGAGCTTACTGTTAGCGCCTGAAATGAGGTGATACTCTGACCCAGCTCGCCCCGGCCTCCCGCCCCGCACACTGCCGCCTGCCAGGACTCGTGACGGGCGTGTAGCGCGTGTCCCTTCACAGGACACGACTCCTCGCCTGGCCAGAAGGTGACATGCTGTTGTGTTTCCAAGGAAGAATATTTAGCTACGGTTCCTGACCAGCAATACTAAACGGCTGCTACTGAAGACACTAATATTTAGCTTTGTATAGAGAGACGCCATGTTTTTTTCCTGTAGACTTGTTTAAATTCTCTCTCTCTCTCTCTCTCTCTCTCTCTCTCTCTCTCTCTCTCTCTCTCTCTCTCTCTCTCTCTCTCTCTCTCTCTCTCTCACCTCGTCTCAGCCACACACTCCACTGTGTAATGACGATCGGTCTTAACCAGCCCTTCCGTAGGCAGACGGTGTGGCCTAATTGAGTGGAGAAGAAGAATTTTGTATTATATGTGGTTAAGGGAGCCTGTCACTGCCCCTCTCTGTCCACGTGGCCGAAGTTGTAAATAGTTATTGTAAAGGCAGCGAGGGAGGGTAATCTGAATGTGTCGCTGCCGATGGGGAGACCAGCAGTGGACTCAAGCGACGTGAATGAAGAGAGTGTGGAGCTACCGGAGGAGGACGACACCCCAACTTGCTTCCCCTCAACCTCCCGAGCCTCCTCCCGCGCGCGAACGTCCTTCCCCCGGGTGTTAAAGTGCTGGCTATTGTAATTCACTCACGCGGCAGCAGTCCCTCACGGAGCCCAGAGAGGAAAGAGAAAAAGAAAAGACGAGTCATTTGCTCTCTGCATCCCTAATGGAGGCGCGTGACTGCCGCTCCCCTGTTTGTGTCACACCTGCACTTTAGCACTCCTCCACCAGGCGGCATCACAGATATTGGCTCCGCGTCCTTGGTTCCTCCTTTCTCCCCCCCCCTCCCAAGCTATGTCCGAGCAGCAGGCGAGTCTCCCCGCCCTCCTCAACCTTGTCCAACCTCCTTCTCCACATAACTGCCCGTCTTGACTTTTTGTTTGCACTGTTCTCACCACCTTTACCGTTTTGTTGAATATTTATTTTGTTTCACCCTGGTTACCTCTTTCGTTTGCAGTGTTCCAGCACATTATTACCTCATTCTCTCTCCCCTCTCCTCTCCTCTCCTCCCTTCCTTTTTTCTCCTCTTCCTCCTCCTCCTACAGCACGATATTCTCAACTTATTCACGACTTTTACTCAAACTTTTAATCTGCACATCGTTTCGGGTAAATCGAAACTTTATAATTATTTTTCTTTAATGGAGCAAAAACTCAGGAGCGCGTATCATTAAGCCTCCCTCCCTCCGCCTCCTCACTGCTCACAAGTCCCCCTGATCCTCCCTTGGGCTGTTCATCTCCTGAGAGGAAATGTCAAGTTCTCTCGTCACTGCTCTTTATGGTCCCCACGTCCCTCAGGCCTTCGTAATCAGATATGCAGCTTGTTAAACATTCGAGTACAGCCAGCCACACAACTGTCTGCTGGAGATAGTTATGGTAGGAGTTGTATTGGAAATTGAGAGGCAGGAGGGCAGGCCGCGTCACCACCCGTGCCTCAACACCCCTTGTCTCCCCCCAGGGTAAGGGCACAGGCTCAGGGCACCGAACTCTTCTCTACGGCAATGCTGTTCTCCTGAGGCACATGAACTCCATGATGGTGAGTTGCCCTTTGCCCCACAAATAATCAACTTTGCCCTGTCATAAGCACAGCAAATACAAAAGTCATGATAATTGAGAACAAACATGAAAGAGAAATTGCTATGATTTTTTACCATCAAAGATGAAGTTTTTTTTCAAAGAGAATTCACGTGAGTTTGTGGAAATCATCAAATTTTGTTTTCTTTCTTTCCCTCTTTTTTTTTTTTCTCTTTGTTTCTGTTCTCATTATCTGCTAACTTCATTTCTTCCTCTCCCTCCCTCCCTCGCCGCCTCCTGCAGTACCTGGCATGCCTCTCTACCAGCTCGTCCAGAGACAAGCTTGCCTTCGACGTGGGTCTCCAGGAACACTCCATGGGTGAGAGAGAGAGAGAGAGAGAGAGAGAGAGAGAGAGAGAGAGAGAGAGAGAGAGAGAGAGAGAGAGAGAGAGAGAGAGGGGGGGGGGAGGGAGGGAAGGAGGGAGGTGAGTGGATGATCTTTTCATTCTTGTTAAGCCTCACTTTCTTGGAGAGCTTGTTAGCCTGTATTCTCTTCGATTCACCAGGAGGATCTTGAGAAAAAGGAAGGAAAAAAAGAACGAAAAGTTATGTGTGTGTGTGTGTGTGTGTGTGTGTGTGTGTGTGTGTGTGTAAAGAAAGAGAGAGTGAGCGTCGTGTTCCTCAGGGGAGTCGTGCTGGTGGACCATTCACCCGGCCAGCAAGCAGCGATCCGAGGGTGAGAAGGTGCGAGTTGGCGACGACCTCATCCTCGTCTCCGTGGCCACTGAGCGATACTTGGTAAGTGGCGAGTGGCGTCCCTGCCCTTCTCACGCGGCTTGTGTCCCGCCCTGTACATGCATCAGGTTACTCAGTACTCATACTCGTATGAGAAAAAATAAAGGAAACAGTGGAATTAATCTCTTCTGACTCTCTCTCTTCTCAGAGTAAAAAGTTTCATGGTCTGCTTTGCCTTAATGTTTGTCAATAAGATGTTCACTCTAAAGAAAATACACGACAAAAATAGTGGAGCTAATCTTTCAGTTTTCATCACTCTCTTCTTAGTGTGAAAACACCTGTATATTCTACATTTCCTCTTAACATGTAGGGATTTCATTACAATATCCTCACCCTTGAACAACAATATATCCTTCGTATTGCCATTCTCTCTCTCAAAACAAAGATTATCACCCTAACTTTACTCTCGTCTGGCTCATTAGCAGAACAAAACGCCATATCCATCTTAGTTCTGTTGGGATTTCATTACAGTATCCTCACTCTTAATATCACCTTTACACCAAGATTATCACTCCAGTTTTATCCCCATCTGGCTCATTAGCAGGAGAAAGGATTATGCGCGTCTTGGGGTGTGTTATCTGAATGTCTCTTTCCCCGCAGCAAGCGACACGTGAAGACGAACAGAGCATCGTCAACGCCTCCTTCCACGTCACCCACTGGTCCGTCCTTCCCTTCGGCACCGGCCTCTCCAGACTCAAGTTCGTCGGTGAGTGAGGCAGTGTGGAGGTGGTCGGGCTTGTTGTTGTTGTTGATGATGATGTTGTTGCTGTCGTTGTTGTTGTTGTTGTTGTTGTTGTTGTTGTTGTTGTTGTTGCTGTCGCACTGTTTTCGTCATCATCGTTATCTTCGTCATCATCATCATCATCGTTACTTCCGTCATCCCCACCACCCTCACTACCAAAGACAGGAAGCTTGGCGCGCGTGCTGAACCTCATCTAGTCATAAAAGCATCCATCCATTCGCTATCACAAAACGACTCCAATATATATATATTTTAATTGGCATTTCCGCCCCCCTGGCGAGACTAAGCCTTGCAAGCCTCTCCCCTCCCAGCCAGATTCCCACCTATAAGCCTCTCATATATAAAAATTCCTGCACTGATTCTGCCATAATATTTAACTGCAGGCGGTGTGGCTTCATTGCTGCTGTTATGTGGTGGTGATGGTGGCGCTGGTGGTGGTGGTGGTGGTAGTAATATAGCCGTATTTCCACAGCCTGCGTGTTCGGCGGTGAGGTTCTGAGGTTCTTCCACGGCGGTGACGAGTGTCTCTCCATCCCGTCCACGTGGAGCGATCAGCCTGGCCAGAAGTAAGTGTGAGGAAGGGAGGGAACGAAGAAGACTAAGTTTGTGGAAGGGAGGGAGCCAGGGAAACTATTACGCCTTTCGTCACAATACTTATTCATGGTCGTCTTCTACTCTAGGAAGGAACTGGGAACCTTAATACACAGAGAGAGACTTTACAAACTGTTACACCTTTCATCACAATACTTACTCACGGTGGTCCTCTATTCTCTAGCATCGTGGTGTACGAAGGCGGCTCCGTCACGTCCCAGGCTAGATCGCTGTGGCGTCTGGAGCTGGCCAGGACTAAGTGGGCTGGCGGCTACATCAACTGGTTCCACCCGATGCGCATTCGACACATCACCACTGGCAGGTATCTTGGCATCAACGAGCAGAATGAACTCGTCCTTCTGCACAGGTAAGAACGACCCTCCTCCTCCTCCTCCTCCTCCTCCTCCTCCTCCTCCTCCTTCTCCGCTTCCTGCTTTTCCGTCATGAAGATAAATGAAAGAACTCGTGAAAGATGGAAGCGTTGGTATTACTTTTAATGGCTTTAGTCTTTCATCTAAGAGACGTGGGTGGATGTTGAGGATGATAGATGAAGCTCGTATCTCATCTCTTTTCTCCTCTTCCTCCTTCTCCTCATCCTCCTCCTCTTCTTGTCTTCTTTTTTCTTTTTTCTTTTATTTTCTACTTTTTTTCTTTTCTTTTCCTTTCTCTTCCTCCTCCTTGTTCTCGCTCTTGCTGTTCTTTTTGTTCTATTTGTACTTTCTGTTGTTATTCTTGTTGTTGTTCTTTTTCTGCTCCTCCTCCTCCTCTTCCTCCTCCTTCTTGTTGTTGTTCTTGTTATTCTTCTTGTTCTCCTTGCTCCTCTCGTTCTTCTTGTCCTTGTTCTTCTTTTTCTCCTCCTCCTCCTCCCCCTCCTCCTTCCCCCCACCAGGGATGAGGCAACACTCGCGGCCACGTCCTTCTACCTGCGGGAGGAGAAAGACGATAACAAGGTGATTCTCGAGGACAAGGACCTGGAAGTGATTGGCGTGCCCCTCATCAAGTACGGCGACTCCACGGTCATTGTGCAGCATGTGGAGACTGGACTCTGGCTTTCCTACAAGGTACAGTGCAAGCCTTGGTACGCTACATGTTCTTGGGGTGGCTGGAATGCAAACTTGGGTATAGAATGTTACTCCTCTTTCTCCTACTTCTTTTTTTTCTTTTCTTTCTTCTTCTTCTTCTTCTTCTTCTTCTTCTTCTTCTTCTTCGCCTCCTTCTTCTTCTTCACCTCTTTCTCCTTTTTCGTCTCTTCCTTTTTCCTTCTCCTTCTCCTTCTCCTTTTTTCTCTTCTTTTCCTACTTTCCCTCCTCCTCCTCCTCCTCCTCCTCCTCTACCTTTCCAGTCATGAAGGTTAACTAACTGGAGACCTGAGTACAGTACGCACACTTAAATTGGCTGGACATGAGAAAGAGTGGCGTGTATCTTAACACTGTATGTGGCTTACAATTCAGTGTCTTACTTTGGATTCTTGCAGGCGTTTGAGATCAAGAAGAAGGGCGTGGGCAAGGTGGAGATCAAGCAGGCGACGCTACAAGAGGAAGGAAAGATGGACGACGGTCTGGTCTTCTACAGGAGTCAGGAGGAGGAGTCCCGTACCGGCCGCGTCATCCGGAAGTGCTCCCACCTGTTCAACACCTTCATCAAGTGAGTCTTAGTCCTGATTTTATATCCACCTTTCATGTGTTATCGAATTATCCTGTGTTTTTTTCATCTCAGTCTAAAGGAGTGATGTTTTTCTCGTCTCTATCTTAAAAAGGGGTGTTTTTTTCTCGTCTCAGTCTTAAAAAGCGGTGTTTTTTCTCGTCTCAGTCTTAAAAAGCGGTGTTTTTTCTCGTCTCTGTCTTGAAAAGCGGTGTTTTTTTCTCGTTTCAGTCTTAAAAAGCAGTGTTTTTCTCGTCTCAGTCTTAAAAAAAGCGGTGTTTTTTTTTTCTTCTCAGTCTTAAAAAGCGGTTTTTTTTTCTCGTCTCAATCTTAAGTAGTGGCATTTTTATACGTCAGAGTTGATGTAGAATAAACCATTAGACTATGAGTACGTGAATAGGTGAAAACACACATGAACACAAAGGTAAAGCAAGCAGCAGCAGATCTTTGGGGATTTATCTTATGAGGGTGCTTGTGGTAAACTGTTCTATCTAATCCAACGTAGAATAGTAAAGTCGGAATTTTGTCTCATAGCATCATAAAATGTCACAAATAATAACCAAAATGCATATCTTAAAAAAAAAAAAAATCTGTAAACACTACGTACAGTTCTCCTTAAAATACATCAACTAAAGTAATCTCTCACTTATAAAGTACAACTATTGAATGAAGAGTTTATATAAAAGATTTACGATTGCAGGAATAGGAATGACGAATGTAGGTTAGAGATTTAGGACTACCGGATTAGGAATAACGAATATACCGTATAAAAAGGATTTAGGATTGCCGGATTAGGAATGACAAAATACATATAAAAGATCTAGGAATGCAGGATTATGAATGACGAATATTTACAAAAGCTTCAGGACTGACTAAGAATGACGGTTAGCGATGAAGGATGAAGACTGACGTGGCAGTGGTGAGGTTGTCTTGCTTAACACATACGGCACCAACTCTCTCCCTAACAGAGGACTCGACAGCATCCAGACGTCGCGCCGCATCTCGATCCTCCTGAAGATGGTGAGCCTGAAGGAAATGATCCACTGCCTCGAGGACTTGATCAACTACTTCGCTTACCCCGAGGATGACCTTGGTGAGTTCCTGATCCAGAGCTTTTGACACCTGCTATTCGCCTGTAATATATACCTACACGTTTATTCCCCTGTGTTTTATCTCCACTCCTCAGTCAGTATGTTCCTCTTCCTCTCCCTCTTCGTCTCTCTCTCACTGTCTCTCCAGTTATAAAGGACAAAAGTACTCGTCAAGTAGAAGAGTGTGTATTATTTTGTGAAGGTTTAGTCACACATCAAAAAAGTTGGATGTTCAAGATGGTAAATAAAACACGTATCCATGTTCTCTTGCTATTTCTCCTCCATTTTCTCTTCTTTCTTCTCATCTTCTTCTAATCTCATGTTTTCTTGCTCTCTGTTATAATTTTCCTCTTCTTTTTTCTCTTCTTCCAATCTTATGTTTTTTCTTGCTCTCTATCCTACGTTTCTTCTTTCTCTTCCTCCAATCTCGTGTTTCTCTTGCTCTCTGTCCTCTTTTTCCTCCTCTGTCTCTTCCTCTTCTACCAATCTCCTGTTTCTCTCCTCGTCGTCAGAACACAACGAGCGCCAGGTTGCCCTCCGCGCCCTCAGGAACCGCCAAGACTTGTTCCAGGAGGAGGGCATCCTTAACCTGATTCTGGACGCCATCGACAAGATCACCGTCATCACTGGCCAGGGCTTCATGGTGGCGCTGGCCGGCGAGGAGGCGGGCATGGACTGGGACGTGATCTCCGGTACGTTACTCCTAAGTCATTCTCTCCCTCACTGTTTATCTCTGTTTTCTTCGTCGTTATTCATTTCCTGCTCCTCCTGTTGTTTCTGTTCCTTCTTCTCTTCCTTGTCCATTTTTTTTTTCCTTCGGTACGTTACACCTTTCAAGTCATTCTCTTCTTTCCTTTTGTATCTCTTTTTGAAGTGACACATGTTTTGAGGTCGTTTTTGACGGCTCTAATAACAAGATTTCTGTATATAAACAAGAGAAAGATTTATGAAAGCCCGGCTTATCATCTCCGTGGCCTTGGAAAATAGTCGTGGTGACAGAGCAAAGCATTTCCGAATACGTCCTTCAGCCTTCGTGCCTCGCTAACCGCTCCCTGGTCCGTGCCGCAGGTTATCTCTATCAGCTGCTGGCCGCCGTCATCAAGGGCAACCACACCAACTGTTCACAGTTCGCCAACAGTCACCGCCTCAACTGGCTCTTCTCCCGTCTGGGATCAGCTGGCGAGGGCACCGGCATGCTGGATGTGCTGCACTGTGTTCTCATCGACTCCCCCGAGGCACTCAATGTGATGAAGGTGCGTCCCTGGCCTACGCATAGCATAACCTAGTATAAATTGTGTCATCACTAAACTGTCCCAGGAAGCATCATTTGTAGTACTATCATACTCACTCTGTGATTCTCATTCGTCTTTGCTAACACAACGAAACCCTCCCCGCCTGCACCCACAGGAGGAGCACATCAAGGTCATCATTGCCCTGCTGGAGAAGTACGGGCGCGACCCCAAGGTGCTGGACGTGCTGTGCTCCCTATGTGTGGGTAACGGAACGGCCGTGCGCTCCTCACAGAACAACATCTGCGACTACCTGCTGCCAGGACGCAACCTGCTGCTGCAGACCCAGCTGGTGGACCACGTCTCCAGGTGAGCCTCGCCTGTCAGGCTGTAGGATATATATATATATATATATATATATATATATATATATATATATATATATATATATATATATATATATATATATATATATATATATATATATATATATATATATATATATATATATATATATATATATATATATATATATATATATATTGATATAGAAAGTTCATATAAATCAGTAAAGTGTGGTTTTTGACTGTGAATTTCTTTAAAGTTATGGCTAAAGAGAAATATTGATATTTACACGCCGTTCTTGTATAAGACCAGCTACTCTATCCTATATTCCTTTGTCTCCTTCTATGAATGTTCCTTCTTCATTCACACTATTTACCGTGGTCTTAACTCCCCGGCGTCTCCGCAGCGCACGCCCCAACATCTTCGTGGGCCAGGTGGAGGGCTCGGCCATCTACCAGAGGTGGTACTACGAGGTGACGCTGGACCACATCGAGCAGTCCTCGCATCTGCCCCCGCACCTGCGCATCGGCTGGGCCAACACCAAGGGCTATGTGAGCTACCCGGGCGGCGGCGAAAAGTGGGGCGGTAACGGCGTGGGCGATGACCTGTACTCCTATGGTTTTGACGGCTCCTTCCTGTGGACTGGCGGACGATACACCCTTGTCAACCCCATCGTGAGTACCCGTGGGAGGAAATGCATGGGGAAATGTTCACGTCTGCGTCGATGCACTACATAAGAACATAAGAAAAGCAGCACCATAACTCTTTCAGAATACCACGTTTGTATTAATTCCCTTCGCACACACATCAAAACATCCAGTTGTTGAAATGCAGCCTATCTTGAAAACCTTACAACGGAACTTCCCCATCAGCCTCACTCTCTCCCTGCCAGGACTCAGTGCCGTTCATCAAGAAGGGAGACGTGATCGGCTGCGCCCTCGACCTGACAGTCCCCATCATCACCTTCTATGTGAACGGCAGGCAGGTGAACGGCGCCTTCACGGGCTTCAACCTGGACGGCATGTTCTTCCCTGTGGTGTCTGCCTCCGCTAAGCTCAGGTCAGGCTCCCCGGTGGCATGTATAGATAGATTGATACTAGATAGATAGATAGATATACATACATACACACATGCATACATAGACTGATATATATATATATATATATATATATATATATATATATATATATATATATATATATATATATATATATATATATATATATATATATATATATATATATATATATATATATAGAGAGAGAGAGAGAGAGAGAGAGAGAGAGAGAGAGAGAGAGAGAGAGAGAGAGAGAGAGAGAGAGAGAGAGAGAGAAAATAGATAAATTGCTAAGCGTGTTGTTGCAAGTGCACTACTAATGACGTAAAAAACTGACTTCCTTTACAGTGCGAGGTTCCTCCTGGGTGGAGAGCACGGCCGCCTCAAGTACCCGCCGCCAGATGGCCACTCACCCGTGTCTGAGTGTCTCCTTCCCTTCCAGGTACGCGTCCTCCACTCATCACCGCTCATCCCTCACCCCAGTTCTTTCACTCATCTCTATCATTAGCTGATGGAAATAGTTTTTGCTCTCTATAGACATGAGAAATGTTTCCGAATTTGACAGCAGCAGGAAATCTTGACAAATGAAAATTTAAAGTGATGCTTTCATCATATTCGTTAAGTTTTGCCCTCACCTCCCTCCACCTACCCCACTGAGAAAGCTGTGTAGCTATTAGAGAAAAATAATTATATAAATTGAAGAGATATGCAACATTATTTTGTTGAATAGAACTACATGAAGAGAGAGAGAGAGAATAATTGACGGGAGATGAGAAAAAAGAGAGGAGAAAAAGAAAAAACGTTCCTTTATTTCTGTCTCGCCCCCAGACACTTGCTATTGACCCCTGCTTCTACTTCGGCGAGCAGCACAAGGGCACCCTGGCAGGGCCCTTGCCTATTCAGGACGACCTGGTTTTCGTCCCCAAGCCTGTGGACACCACCAGCGTGAGTACAGACCTGTAGTACTATCACACACTCACTGTGTATCTCATTCGTCTTTGCTAACACAACGAAACCCTCCTTGCTGGTCATAAGAACATAAGAACATAAGAAATAAGGCAAGCTGCAAGAAGTCCCCTAGATCCTTGTGTAAGGTGAATATCAACTCACGATTAATCAAACAATATTCTTTACGTGTAACTAATTCTAATTTTTAACTAAAGGATAAACACACACACACACACACACACACACACACACACACACACACACACACACACACACACACACACACACACACACACACACACACCACTGTACCCCTCAATCCCTCAACCCCCTCTTCACAGATCCAGCTGCCGGGCTACATTGAGCAGGTGCGGGACAAGCTCGCGGAGAACATTCACGAGATGTGGGCCATGAACAAGATCGAACAAGGCTGGACTTACTCCGAGCGCCGCGACGATCTGCGCCTCCATCACCCGTGCCTCACCTCCTTCGAGAAGCTGCCGCCCAGTGAGAAGCGATACGACGCCACCCTCGCCCTCCAGACACTCAAGTGAGCTCCCACTGAAGGGTCAGGCTGCAGTGGTGGTCTATTCCTTTTTGCCTCCCTCTTTTCATGCGGTGTTTTGCGTCAAGTCATTCCAGCGGGCCACTCTTAAAGGGGAATGTTGCTAATGAGCTTACTACAGCATATTTTGTGTTATGAATCATGTTTTATCTCTCTGCTTTAGGCATGTTTCATTATGTATGTGTTTTGTGTACTCCACTGTTTTTAATTATGTGTGTGTGTGTGTGTGTGTGTGTGTGTGCAGGACGGTGCTGGCGCTGGGTTACCACATCACGCTGGACAAGCCGCCCAGCCGCATCCGCTCCGTCAGGCTGTCCAACGACCCCTTCTTGCAGTCCAACGGGTACAAGCCGCAGCCTCTTGACCTTTCCCAGGTACAGCCTCTCCTCATGCCCTTCACGTTTACTCCAATTCCTTCATGGCTGACATGCCTGTACTATTTGGTCTCATTATTATATCCGAAAACATTTTTTGTGTAATATTTGTTTGTTTGTTTTCACATTGTTATGAATTAAACTTGTCTGGGATAACGCGCACGTAAAGTAAATTTTTCATTAGATAATGTGGAAAATTATATTTAAGTGCAACAACAGGCAAGCCTGCTATAAGCTTACTTTTGTCGTCAAAAACACTCTAAAGTGAGGTGTTATGTGTGGCAGGTGAGCCTGACGCCCAAGCTGGAGGAGTTGGTAGATGAGTTGGCCCAGAACACACACAATATCTGGGCCAAGGAGCGCATCCTGCAGGGCTGGACCTACGGCCTCAACGAAGACCCAGAGATGCGCCGCTCGCCCCATCTGGTGAGCTACCTCAACGTGGACGACGCCATCAAGAAGGCCAACCGTGACACCGCCTCCGAGACCATCCGCACCCTGCTGGTATACGGCTACCTGCTGGAGGCGCCCACTGGGGAACAGGCTGAAGGTAACACGTCCTCAATACATGTTGTCAGGCAGCTTCATGTGACTTGATTTACTGTCACATACACACTTACTTCTACCTACTATCTTCTTTAATGTTGTCTTGTCTGATGCAGGCACGGCAGCAGCTGAAGGGGACAAGCAAGGCATGGGCCACCGCACCTACCGCTTGGAGAAACCCAATGCCGTCACCTCAGGCAAGTGGTACTTCGAGATGGAAGTGCTCACGTCGGGCCCAATGCGTATCGGTTGGGTTGAGGTGTCCAGCCAGCCCGGCAAGGAGCTGGGAAGCGACGACAAGTCCTGGGCATTTGATGGTTTCCGTGTAAGTATTAGTCTCTTCCTCCCAGGCGCCTCTCTCTTCACCTGCCGTGGCCGGCGATTTGAAGGTCTTGGGCCATTTGTCAATGAACCTGAACCAGAAGAGCGATAGTACTTCATGTTAGGATTGGCCAGTTTAGGGTTTATTGAGTGAGTTTAGCAGTTATATCCATTGCGTTAATATAAGTTTCTCAGTATCAAAGAAGAAATAATCCTAGTATATAAAAAAAACTGACCGGTATATGCGTATCAGCAAACGTTATAGTGGGTTCAAGATGTGTGTATCCGGGAGGTAAGTTGAAGAGTCTGGAGTTTGAAGGATTGCCTACTCTCGCTTTGTTCCTCGTGGACAAAGAAGCAATCGTTACCCCACCAGGGAAGCCGCTGGACAAAGATTTCAACAGTCAGGGGTACAAGTAACAGTTCAGTTTCAGGTGACCAATGCAGTCGGTTTTGTTTGTTGACACGGGCGAGGCTGAGCATTAACTGACTGTGTCTTTAAAGCACACCAAGAACCATCTGGGAGTGACGGAGTCTTATGGACGCCGCATCCACATCGGCGACATTGTGGGTGTGATGTTGGACCTTCATGATAGGACCATCAGTAAGTCACCTGCCGTGGCCTTCTCACGTGGTCACCTCCACTCTAAACACGCACACGCTCACAAGTGCACATACAAAACTACCTACATGTTACATTTCATCCGCAAACACACACACACACACACACACACACACACACACACACACACACACACACACACACACACACACACACACACACACACACACGTAATACACTGAATCTGCACAAATGTCGACTTCGTAAGCATGGTCTCCATTTAAACATTAAACACACACACACACACACACACACACACACACACACACACACACACACACACACACACACACACACACACACACACACACACACACACACACACACACATGAGGTACTCACCAACACCGCACGAGCAGTGAAGAAGGATTTGTGGCCCTTTCGTGAGCAGGCCTCCCGACACCCTTCACTAACCACTCGTATTTTCTTTTGTTTTATTCTTCACAGTTCTACCACAGGGGTGCATCGGCCTCTAGGGAGTCCAAACTGCTAACCCAGCACTGTGTTTCAGACCTGTGTAATGCTACTCAGTAAAGTGCAGCACACCGCTCGGTGAAACATTAAAGTTGTTGGTCTGTAGTGTCGTCACAGTGAGTGACCTGTCTTGTGGTGGAGAGTAGAGGTCTGCTGCACTTTACGGACGTGTCATTTCCCTCTAATAAATTGTCATGTTGCAGGTTTGTGTCCTTTGAATGTCAGTGCTGAGTTTCTTGTTTGTGTGTGATGCAGGAAGAGAAGTGTCATGCGAACGTTGTGGACACCTACGGCCACAAGTGGCAAGTTGGCGACGTGGTGGGCGTGTGCCTTGACCTCGTCGACAGAACCATCAGTGAGTGGCTTGAAACAGAACCTCGCTGGCTGTCGGGTCTTTGTCGCCTTCCATTAGGCCCTGACCGTAGTGTAACTTGTAGACCTTCATCGGGACCTTAGAGCGTCGCCTTGCCTTGCCTGCACACAAGGCACCACTACCCAGTACCCAGGGAACACACTCCCTTGGGGCGCCTCCTGCTCTGTTGCCTCATAACGTCCCTCCGCACACATTTGTACCTTCTTGACTACTCGTGCTTGGCTGTGCGAGTGGTCTCCCTTGTCACTCCCGAGGCCCAGGGTTTTCCCCACCACCCATACATGGAAACTAGTCATGAGAATGTAAAGCCCTGACATGAAACACACTGTCTACCTCAGCTGTGTCTGAGGCTCACCTCAACTCCCTCTCTTCTCTTATACCTTAAAAAGTAAAGTTGTCTCCACTCCATAGTTAACACTGATTTAGAGACAAAGTAGAAGTATTTTTCTAATTAAAGAAACTAGAATTAATTGTTGTCTCCACTCTATGGCTGACAGTGAGCTAGAGACAAAGTTGGTATTTTAAGTTAAAGAAACGTAGTGCTTTTTGATAAATGAATGACAGAAATTACAGAAAAAGGTATGATACGAACAGGATATAATCGTGTCCATGATCCCTGAGCCCTACCTCTTCTCTTGCTGTTAGTATGTGTGTGTGTATGTGAATGGATGCGGGTGTAGCCATACCCAGGATGGCACTTGTCCCCTGTGAAGCCTGGCTTGCTGTTGTTGTGTGTTGTACATAAGCGGTGCATGTTTACTGTGCTTCGCCAGCATGAAGTGGTCACCAGTGTGGTGGTGGCAGCGGGGCTGCTCCCTTTGCTGCCAACCACGACTCCCGCCACCACACCAGCGCCAGCTTGCCAACCCTTACCAGTCTTTTATGTTATACATTTCATGTTCTAACTGCATACAATCAAACGTGCATGATGATCCAGATATAATGCAGACTATTTTCTCGATGTGATTTTGTGGAGAAAGTCATCTTATCGTAATTTCAACTTTACTGTTAAAAATCTGTATTAATTAATAGTAACTAATTATTTGTCGCAAGCGTAGTCTGTGAGGAACCAAAGCACATATATTTGCTTTTTTTATTGCACTTATTATTTCCATAACCATTTTTGACACAGAAGAGAGATGTATCGGAAGTGTGAATTCAGGGACGCGTGGACAGAGATGTGGATGTGGATATAATAACTGGTTACGTTGCGGATATGGGATGTGGATGTCAGTTTTAATTAAAGAGTCAAGGGATGGTGTGAATGTTAGACAATGGCATCGCACACATGACGATGCGGACATTTTTCAGTCTGCAAGTGGCAAATTGTAATGGATGATGAAAAATCCATTCCAAGCTGTGGCCTATGCGTGCTGACCCATAACTGGCCTGCCGTGGCACGTTCCCCACAGCATCTAGGCAGTGTGGTGTGATGAAAAACGTCAGGCCTGCCGCAGTTCTTTCAGTCTACTCTCGCACATTGACCTCTGTGTCTCTGACCAGCCCTCTGTGTGTGGTAACAGTGTGGAGCTTTATTGTAGTACAAATTTGAGTGTGTATGTGGATGCGATTTTCAAAAAAGATGTGGATGTTCCATTCATGTGGATGCAAATAAACGATACATCTCTCTTATAAGTTATCTCTCTCTCTCTCTCTCTCTCTCTCTCTCTCTCTCTCTGTGTGTGTGTGTGTGTGTGTGTGTGTGTGTATATATATATATATATATATATATATATATATATATATATATATATATATATATATATATATATATATATATATATATATATATATATATATATATATATATATATATATATATATATATATATATATATATATATATATATATATGCTGAATTTATATTGATTCATAGAAAACCATTTAAATAATTGTTTTGAAAATAAGCTCTCCCTTCCATAGATAATCATAGAAAATAGTAAACGCCAGACAGCCGTTTCTCTAGAATCTGTCAGTGTTATGATGCATACAGTCATGCTATAACAACCATGTAGACAGAAGACAATGGTTTAGCTAGCATACGTAGAGACAGAGCCGTTCTGTGTGTGTAAGACTGGTCTGGTGTTCCCGTCAGGTTTTTCCCTCAACGGTGAGTTGATGATGGACGCCAGCGGCTCCGAGACAGCCTTCAATGAAGTGCAGGGTGAAGCCTTCGTGCCAGCCTGCACCCTCGGCGTGGGCCAGCGGGCACACATGGTCTTCGGGCAGGACATCAACCACCTCAAGTTCTTTACTACCTACGGCCTTCAGGAGGGATACGAACCCTTCTGCGTGTATGTATATTAGTCAAGATGGCAACATGGCGTGTTTTCACATCATTGTAATATTGCAACACCGGATATTGAATTATAAAGGGCAGACTTTTGGGAGAAATTTTTGTGTATTCGGACAGTTACGTCACATTTCTGTTGAATGTGTGTGTGTGTGTGTGTGTGTGTTGGTAGCAAAGTGGTGCAGGTGTTGCGTCACATTGCAGGAACATGGAGCGACCCGTGACCTTCTGGTACACCAAGGACCAGCCCATCTTCGAGAATAATGACGACTTCCACGACTCCACGATCGAAGTGACGCGCATCCCCGCCGGCTCTGAGACGCCGCCCTGCCTCAAGATCTCTTCCAAGATGTTCGAGCAATGCGAGAAGGCCAACTGGGAGTTCCTGAGGCTGTCACTGCCGGTGGTGTGCGAGGATGTGTTTATCGAGTGAGTGAATTATCAGGCGAGGGAGAGGGAAGGTGGATGGTTTAGTGGGGAGTACCAGGATGATTTTCATTGACATTATTGTTTTCTCCCCCATAAAAGGTTGATGGGTAAAAATCTTATATTCCCTGGCACTGGGCGAAAAATAGACAGTTTGGTAGTCGGTAGATTCAATCTATGTGAATTCATGTCTAGGACGAATTATTAACTTTTTGTATGTGTGTGTGTGTGTGTAGTCAGTCTTACAATGAACTGCTCGATGGGTTTCACTATCACTGAACTAGAAAAGCCCCTAGTAACACCAAAAGACTTATTTACCTTGCACCTGATATTAATACTCTCTCTCTCTCTCTCTCTCTCTCTCTCTCTCTCTCTCTCTCTCTCTCTCTCTCTCTCTCTCTCTCTCTCTCTCTCTCTCTCTCTCTCCTGGCAGAGAGGAAGAGAAGGCCCAGCGATGGATGGAGGTGCGCAAGAGGCAACACACACTGAAGCACGGTGAGGTCCAGCCCTCCATCGCTTTCCAGAGTTCCCTGGTGGACACCGGCTTCTCTCTTTCAGACATCAAGGGTGAGTGATGTGAATTTCAAAGTATCGACTTCATAGGATTCATTAAATGTTGGCCTTATGTTTGTTATATTGGGTTATGGGTGAGTTGCAATCTCTCTCTCTCTCTCTCTCTCTCTCTCTCTCTCTCTCTCTCTCTCTCTCTCTCTCTCTCTCTCTCTCTCTCTCTCTCTCTCTCTCATTATGCATTCTTTATTTTATTTATTTTTAATAACATATGAGTGTGTGTATCTTGTCCCCAGAACTGCACTACAGCAATGAGGAGGGTGTGGAGGCAGACGAGGGCATGGCCAAGAAAGCTATTGCAGAGGAGAAGCCAAAGATTGACTCGGGTAAGGCTTCTTTATTGTAAGTATACACACACACACACACACACACACACACAGGCTGGACTTAGTTGAGTACATGGCTGCTTTGCAATCATTTGTGAACATTCATCAGTCCTCTTCAGATGCATGATTAAGGTGCATCAATAATCTCCTAGCAGGCAAACTGACAACCGAGGCAGCCACAGAAGGAGGAGAGGAGGCACCTGCAGAAAGCAACGACAGAAAGAAGCGTGGCAAGTCTCCCTTCAGGTGAGTAGGAGAGGAGAAAGAGAGACTGAGGGTCGTGGGGTGTGAAGGGGAAGAGAGACAGAGTGGAGCACCAAACATCTCGCCAAGCCAGGGCCTCATCCATTGCTGCCCACAGCATGGTCTTGGCAAACAGAAATGTTCCCAATAATCACTGTTACTTGCGTTTAATTATATGTTTATTGATGCTCACTCTTAAGAGTGTTTGGAAGAATTAGAAACGAAGACTGTAAACCTGTTGTGTCGCTGACAAGTGTGTTGTGATACTGCATCCACGTATCTCTCTTGCAAGCATGGACCTCATCCGTGAGGACCTGACGGAGCGTCGCCTCAGGTTCAAGAGCAGGTGAGTGCGTGTCCGCTGGGCACAGGCCGCCGGCAAAGCTCAGGGCCACACACATCTGCCTTGTGTCCGTGGTCCCTTGTTCCCTGACCGTGATATAATGAATATATGATGTTGCATGACGTCCGCTCTAGGTGAGGGCTAACGTCCTGCCCTGCTAGGGAGGGAGGGAGGGAGGTAACCTCACTTACCCTGTTGTGTTCTCCCCGCTGATTGGACTCGCCAGACAGTTCCACACCGCCGTGACCGCCGTCATGGCTGCCAGGTACTCTCGCCTGCCTGCCGTGTCTCTCTCCTGTACCAGCACGCCTGTGTTCCCTCACCCACTACCACTCCCGCACCAGCCAGGCACCAGGCCCGGGGCCCCTCCTTCCCCCTCCAGCCCTGCCCCACCCATCATCCTTCCCTCCCACTCTGTTTACAACAGTTACCTCTTGGGTTTATATTGAAGGAGTTTTAAAGTACGCAGCTTTAAGTAGAAAATCCAGATCACCACTATGTCTTCAGCTGCAAAATGGCCCATTTTAAAGCTCCCAGTGGCTCCTTTATGGTGAAGGGTCAAGTAAGTGATATTCTAGGCGAAAGCAGAAGCCAATCCTCTTTTGGTGTGTCCCGGCTTGGGGCGAGGGGTCGGCAGAGGAGCCCCGAGGGTAGGGACAGGTCTCCACCCTGTGGGGGGGGGCCACACCCCACCTGTGCCCTTAGTCTCTCTCACTCTCTTCTTCTTTCTCTCTTTCTCATCTCTTTCCCCCTTTTCTCTATTTATTCTAGTTCTTTTTTCTGTGTCTTTTATTTTCATAAACACCACATATTTTTAACCAAGTGTGATAATCTCAAGTACCACGATTATCACCAGCGGTGTCCTGCGCCACACGCCTCTGCCTGAGTACATTCATACGAGTAAATGTCCTTAAACGCTTCTTTTTTCATGTCTAAGGGAATGTTGGTGGACGCAGAGGGCAGTCCTCCATGTCAGCTGCCATCAAACTCTTTTTTGTCTTAAATTTTGCATCCTTGTTGTCTATATATATATTCTGTATTGTATTGTGCCTTACTTTTTTTTATATGTTTGTGACTCAGTTGATTCACAGATGTGGTGGTGATACACTTTTGTACTTTTTACTTAATTGCATACTTTCTTTTGGATCTTAAATGTAAATTTTGTGTAAATTTTCCCTCATAATCCACGTGGTGCTGCCTGATTGCCGTAATTGGTCATGAGCTGTCACACCAATACCCACAGGAAGGAGAGGTTGGGGCATCTCATGAGTGGCTGCAAGTGTTCTTGTCTCCTTCAGGTTTTTCAGCAAGAAGCGCGATGCAAGTGGTGACCGTGCCAGGAGCAAAGGCCGCACCCCTGAGCCCAGTGGGAGCAATCTGGATGTGCCACGGCCCCCAAGGAAGAACCGCTCACCCTCTGTCCGTGTGGCTCAGGGCGGTGAGGGCAAGCTGATGCCTCCTGCCATTCCAGAGAGACAGGTTGGTCTTACACCCACAGCCAATACCTTGCTTCACTGTGATATATGTGCAGTACCTCCCCATGCCACCTTGCTCAAAATGCCTTGTATGGTAATGATAGCATCTTTCTGTAAGAAATAGTGCAAAATCATTGATTTCCTTTTCATATTTTTAGCATTTTGTCAGTAGTTTTACATTATTGGTGAAATGTATTTACTGAATGTAGCTATGTGTGTTTGGTACAAGCACTTCAACATGGGTGTTTTTCACCTTAGCAGACTGTCACTGAGGAGGTCCGGGAAGAGGAAATGTTTGACAGTGAGTGCCTCAAGCTGATGAATGAATACTTCTATGGCGTGAGGATCTTCCCTGGCCAGGATCCCGCTCATGTTTACATTGGCTGGGTCACCACACAGTACCACATCCACGACACCACCTTTGACCAGAGCAAGGTTCGCTCCGTCATCGTGCAGGAGTACACTGAGGAGGGGCACATCCAGAGCGCGTGAGTACTGGCTGGAGAGACCAAAGGTGCACAGATGTCTGAAGGGGCACAGGTGTCACTTGAATAATCATTAAGGTCTCAGCAGTGTATTATTTATTACAAATAATTGCTTAGTATTGGCTGTTTCATAAAGAGTGTTGATTTAGTATACTTGATGTTGGGAAGGGTCATTTCTCTAGGTCTGAAGGTGATGAAGTTTATCTGGCACACAGTGTGGAGCGTCACAGCTGCTACATGTTCCGGGCGGATGAACTGCATGCAGAGGTCACATCAGACACTGGTGGGAAAGGTGCCTCTCAGGGTATGTTCATCGGGTGCTTCATTGACACTGCAACAGGTTTCATCACACTGCAGTGCGACGGGAAGGACACACGCCACAAGTACCGCATGGAACCTGGCACTAAGCTATTCCCTGGTGTGTTCTTGGAGCCCACCAGCAAGGAGACACTGCAGATTGAGCTTGGTCGCACCCCCACCACGCTGCCCCTCAGTGCAGCTGTCTTGCAGAACAGCGACAAACACGTCATCCCACAGATGCCGCCTCGCCTGAAGGTTCAGATCCTCAAGGTGGGTTCACCATCCATGTGTGATGGTGATCCTTGTCATAGTTGCCAGAATATGGTACATTTTTTAAGGGAGGTGATAGTGATTGTTGTATGTATATCATATAATTTTGTGTGGGACTTCCTTCAGTTGATGGAATGTAATTTTCTTTCATAAATCTACTTTGTGTATACATATGCTAATGTCCCTATTACAGCCGCATCAATGGTCACGGGTTCCCAACACCTCGCTAAAGATTCATGCCCTCAAGCTGTCTGACATCCGTGGCTGGTCCATGCTGGCTGAGGATGCAGTGCCGATGCTCGCTCTCCACATCCCCGAGGAGGACCGATGCATTGACATTCTAGAGTTGATTGAGTATGACAAGTTGCTGAGCTTCCATTCACATACGCTGGCCCTGTATTGCGCCGTGTGTTACCAGAGCAACTACCGCGCTGCTCATACTCTCTGTTCACATGTAGACCAAAAGCAACTGCTCTATGCTATGCAGTCTGAATACATGTCCGGCCCACTCAGGATGGGTTTCTACAACCTGCTCATCTCTCTTCACCTGGAGAGCTTTGCCAACACCATGTATGTGGTCTGTCACTATGAAGATAACGCCAGATCTTTCTGTTATTTTCAGTGATGATATTGATGAAATACAAACTGCTACCATGAATAGTTGTCCTAAGACCTATTGTACTTTTCCTCCTGCAGGGAAGTGACACAGAATGAGTTTATTGTGCCACTAAGACCTGAACTGAAGGAGATCTATGCACAGGAGGAGATGGGTAACTCAATGTCTGCCACCCACACCGAATCAGTGAGGCCTCTGATGAGCATGTCTGACATCAGGTATACAGATATCCATCAACACTTACTCAATATAAAAGAGAAAAATATATCTTTCATAGACTTGACAGAGAAGGAGCTGTTCTTTGAGAGAATCCAGAATAAAGAACTGAGTTACAATATATGACATAAGTTTCACAGTAATTTAAGAAAGTATTATTGACATTCGCTCTTTGAAGAGACTGAATGATAGAGACATGGTTATTGAGATCACTGTTGTAAGGGAGACTGTAGATGCAGGAGGAGCTAAGGGTAGGATGAAGTTCTGCAGGTGTTTCATCTCCTCAAGGTATTACCAGTATAGAGATCTTCCCCCCTCTCCCCAATGAGCATAACCCCCCTAAGCTGTCAGCACCCACCCGCCTGGTAACACCCCTCCCTCCCACTGCATGTTGTTTTCTGCTTCATTGCCTTACAAATGTAATGTCTTCGTATTCATTACTGTATGTATTTTTATGCAATTTATTTGAAATTTTGTTTTCTAGATAAATTTTTGTGCCCTTACCATTCTTTACTTTGTGCTCTTTTTGTGGAGGTGTGCAAGGGAGCCATCACAGGCTACTCTGCACCTCCCATCCTGATCTTATTTTTACTGTAATCTGTCCAATGGGAGTTGAACTGACTGACTGACTGACTCTGGCAACACCACCTAGTCAACTGACTTGCCTCTTGAAACTCTGTCACTTATTTTTATTTTGATGACACTGTCACATTGTTTTGCTTTCTTCATTTCAATACATTTTGTTTTGTTTTTTGGATGACATGAATATTTCATCCCATACACAATATAATATGACAGTTTTTCTTGTGTATTTATATTTTTCTTTGTCTTCCCTTCCTCCTCCTCATCTCACGCCTGTTGTGGCGTTGTGTGTGTTTGTGCGCCGTAACCCACCGGCCGCCATAACACTCTTCCTTCCCTCACACACGTCTGCTGCTGCTGCACCGCTTGTCTTTACCTTTGACCTGCGTCCCACCTGCACTACACCTGCCCTGCCTGCTGTAGTGAACAATTCACCATCCCAGACAGCCTATCTCTCCACTCCACTTATGATACTCCCTCCGGCGGCTACATCAGCACCAACATCGAGACCATCAAGGGACTCTCCTCCCCTCACTTCCCACTGGACGTGGCTCGAGAATTCGTCATGTGTGCCCTGTCTGAGGCCGTCAAGACCAACCAAGTGCATAACAGGGACCCCATTGGTGGCTCCAATGAGAACCTGTTTGTGTGAGTTATTCCTGCACCTATAGACTTTCAGTGGGCCTTTTCCTTTTTTACTTTCTTTTAGTTATCATATGCTCATGCTTCTTCTGCATATAGAAATATATTTTTACTTGTTCACTTTGCTCATCATAGTGCTGTGTGTGGGAGTGCCATAAAAGTGTCCTTTGCTATGAGATAAATTATATAATATGTTGTATGTGTGTAAATTGTTGGCTGTATAATTATTTTCTGTTGAATGTAGAGGAAGAGAGTAAACATTCTTGCCATGCTTCAGGCCACTGCTCAAACTGGTGGACAAGCTGCTGCTGGTGGGCATCCTGCAGGACGACGACATCACAAAGTTGCTCATCATGATCGACCCCCGCACGTGGGACCCTGACTATGATGCCGGTGGGTGTTGCCTTTTCTTCCTACTTAAGTCTTGGAAATACATAGTGAAATACATTGCTCAGTAAGAGAAAAAATCATATCATAGGTTACTATATTCATTGCATTCTTGTTTTACGAAATGTTCTAGAATAAAATTATTTTATTTTTTTATTTTCAGAAGGAAAAGATGAAAATCGTAAGGGTCTGGTGGACATGGAAATTGCTGAGGGTGTAAAACTGCAATTATGTTATGTGCTGCATCACCTGCTGGACCTGCAGAAGAGGCACCGTGTGGAGAGCCTCATTGCCTTCGCTCACGACTACGTTGGTGAGGTGAGTCAGCCTTGAAAATGTGGACAGGATGCAGGAGACACAAAATGGTTATATACCAGGTTCATATCCACACAGCCAATATATATATATATATATATATATATATATATATATATATATATATATATATATATATATATATATATATATATATATATATATATATATATATATATA
This sequence comes from Scylla paramamosain, assembly GCF_035594125.1. NCBI lineage: Eukaryota > Metazoa > Arthropoda > Malacostraca > Decapoda > Portunidae > Scylla > Scylla paramamosain. The sequence goes on along the minus strand of NC_087158.1, from coordinate 28,874,508 downwards.
TATATATATATATATATATATATATATATATATATATATATATATATATATATATATATATATATATATATAGTCTATCTTCTAATTTCTGTGTCGATGTGTACAGGTCCAGCAAGATCAGCTACGGCGATACATTGAGATCAAGCAGTCAGACTTGCCTTCTTCTGTGGCAGCCAAAAAGACCCGAGAGTTCCGCTGTCCACCTCGTGAGCAGATGAATGCCATCCTAGGCTTCAAGAACCTAAATGATGAGGAACTTGAGGAGACACCCTGTGGGGAGGACCTCAGGAAGAAGCTCCTGGACTACCACGATAGACTCATGACAAAGGCAAAGATTCCAGCTGGACCTGAGGAAGAGGGAGACGCTGAGGTATGTTGGTAGAAAGATATAACATGGAAGACACAGAATACAGTTGAAAAATTTTTACAGAAATACTTCATAGTCTTAGAATATCCAAGCAGTGGAAGATGTGTGCAGTTAAACCATTCAATAAAGCAGAAAATCTTATTCTTTTAATTTCTATGGCACAGGAATCCCCATCACCAGAGTCCAAGGGAGTGGTGTCCAAGTTTGTAATGATTTTGGGCGGCCAGAAGGAGGAAGTCACAGAGGAAGTTGTCGCTGCAGAACCTGAGGTGCTGGACCCAGCCGACAAGTTCAAGAAGGTGCTTGTTGATACCATTGTCCGTTGGGCCTCCGAGTCCTTCATTGAGACACCTGTCCTCATCCGAGAAATGTTCAGGTGAGTGCTCTCTCTCTCTCTCTCTCTCTCTCTCTCTCTCTCTCTCTCTCTCTCTCTCTCTCTCTCTGTCTCTGTCTCTGTCTCTGTTAAAATACTCTTGCCTACCACTCCACTCCCTAATGTGCTTTAATGGCATTCATTTTCCCTGCAAATAATAATATTGTATCATTTGTGTTAAATTGCCATTTTGTCAATGCTACCACCACATACTTCATGATTTGCATATACTAATTTGAAAGCATGCAATGAAATACTTCTATAATAAATAGCAAATAATACATTGTTTAAAACCTTAAACTAGAAACATAGATAACAAAAACATGATAAAGTGAAGAAATGGTTTGTGATTATGCTTGAAATTAATTCTAAGTGGATTCATTACCTCAGTTTCTTAAAATTACACTCACAAACACACACACACACCTATTTAGAGTGAGTGTGGATAATGGCTGAGTGTGTGCTCCTTGTAGTCTGTTGGTGCGTCAGTACAACAGCATTGGGGAAATGATGGCAGCCCTGGAAAAGACCTATGTGATCAGCAGCAACACCAAGAAGGATGTGGAGACTTTGTGGCTGTGCTTGAGCAAGGTGCGTGCCCTCCTTCCTGTGCAGATGTCCCAAGAGGAGGAGGCTCTCATGCGGGAACTTCTCTGGTAAGTTCTCATGGTAGTAGTAGTAGTAATAGTACAGTAGTAGTACTTGTTGTAGAAGTAGCAGTACAGTAGTAGTGGTAGTACTAGTAGATGCTTTTATTGTAGTGGTTGTTGTTATTGGTTTAAAAGTAGCAGTAGTGTAAATAATTGTGGTTATAGTAATTGTAGGAGTATTAGTAATAAGAGCAGCAGCTGTAGCAGGTGTAAACAAACATGTATATTGATTCTTATATGGATCATGAATGAAGCACTGGAGGGTGTGTGATTCTCTCCCATGACAGGACACTTGTCAACAACCACATCTTCTTCCAACACCCTGACCTGATCCGTATCCTGTGTGTGCACGAGAACGTGATGGCTGTCATGATGAACACACTGGGCCGCCGTGCTCAGGCCGCCGGTGAGACCCAGACTCAGGAGGGCGAAGTGACTCAGACTAAGGAGAAGGTGCGCCTCAAGCCTACTGTTCTCTTTCCTCCCTCTTCCTCTTCTCCCAAGTTTATCAGTCAATTCTTTTATATATTCACCATGTTGTATGTTTTTTCTAACATTTCACCCATTTGTTTTCATCTGTCAAGTGTTTATGGTGTTTGCTTCATGACAGTAAAATAATTCAAATAGATGTGGCTTGTGAGTGATTCAGTCTTTCCCCTTTATAGTTTTCATTTTGCCCCTAAAATATATATCCATGGTATTTGCTTACTTCAGTTTTTTCAGTCTTGAATATATTACTGAGTAAATAAAAATACTCCATTGCAGCTTCATTAATGCAGGTATTAGAAATGTTTCAGATATGAGTATATTTGGTCATAAAATCTTTAGTCTCTTATCAAAGATCTACAGCAGTCAGTTATTTCCTTTGAAGACATGAAGTGTAATGATCAGTGTTGTGTATTATGTTTTTCTTTTAATGAGATGAGTGTGTTTGTGATGTTCTAGTAACAATTCTACTATAAACAATGGAATATTATGCTTCTGTGCACCTTCTTTTGGTGTGGTGGTACCTTTGTCGTCTTTCTTATTATTAATTTCTTCATAGTAATGTCCATAAAAACCTTCCTTTTACTTATATCATTATGCATGACTTTGTCTTGATTCTTACCCCTTCCCTTCCCTGTCAGTCAAACTAATGCTTGATGGCATCTACTGGACGTGCTTCAAATATTCATTGTGTCCTCACTCTTAAATCGTCTTCAGCTGAACAGAAACAGTTCAGTTTGTCACTTTGTACAGTTCTCACGGCACTTAACAGTACCTAGCTATCTTTACTGACCCACCCGTGTTTTAAGAGAGTGTGCAGTGAAAAGATGTTGTCCTCTTATTTCTTCCAAGCCTCCGAAACCTACTACTTCAGACTTTTCCCTCCGTAAGTGTCACCAGGAGTCCCTTGCAAGCGGGACCCCTTTTTTTTTTGGGTGTTGGTGGGGAGGGAGGGAGGGAGGGTAGGTGTGGATTGGCCAGCTAGAGAAGAAGGGGAATGAGTGGGTCAAGCAGGGAAGGAGGCAGAGGATAAAGGGGATGGAGGTGTAAATGTAAGTTTAATGGCATCATTGTATGTAGCTTAGTCAGAAGTTAGGACAAAAGACTAGAGAAGTGTATAGTGGGTATGAGTAAATGGTTTCAGGAAGTAAAAGATTGGAACAGTGGAATATTGGATGTTGGAGGGATCATTAAAAGTAATGCAGTGTAAGGAATGTACAACAGAATGACTGGCAGAAAAGTAATTTCAGAGAGTGGCATTAAGAATACAATGAGTGTTAGATATAAGTAGAATTACATACACATAACTTACATGATACTGTGTCCGTCTTGTAGTATTTGCTCAGTCTATTCTATGTAATTAGGTAATAACTTATATGGGAATAGGGTATTTATTGGATATTATTTTTTCTTTTCTTTTTTCTTCATTGTTAAACATAAGTAGGTCTTCATCATCACCAGCTTGTGGGAGGTCCAGTATTTGAGATGTATGGTAGGAAAATTTATTGATAGAACTGAGCAATACTTTTTCACCATTCACTCATTCACTGTGCACTTCAGTATAGCGAATGAGTGAATGAGGGAAAGAGGCGATGTCTGCCTCACTCACATTCATTCACTTCTCAGAATTTCCTGTTTGTCTCAGCTTTAAAGTTTTTAGCAACATTTTATCATCAGTTATACATTTTGCACAAGTAGTTTAGGAATAACTTTTCTTAAATTGCCAGCTTTATCCTTAATATATGCATGTCTTATGAGATTCATAAATGTCAATGTTCCTTGAAGTATTATAGTGTGACATTTACATCAAGGATTTTTTACCTTGTTCATAAACTGTTAAGGCACTATTAATACAGTCTGCTTGATTATGCTGTTCTGAATGCTACTCAATTACCTAGTATTATGAATATCTCAATTTTACTCATACTTTTCTTCACAAGTAGGGATTAGGGTGAGCCAGTCTGTGGGAGGGTGTAGTGTCAGTTCCATGATGAGTGTGACAGCAATGTTGGTGACCCTTGGTGCCTGCCTCACCTTCAGGATACGTCGCATGAGATGGTGGTAGCGTGCTGCAAGTTCCTCTGTTACTTCTGCCGGACGGGTCGCCAGAACCAGAAGGCCATGTTCGACCACCTGCCCTTCCTGCTGGAGAACTCTTACATCCTGCTGTCCCGGCCGTCCCTGCGCGGGTCAACGCCCCTCGACGTGGCCTACTCCTCCCTCATGGACAACACTGAACTGGCCCTTGCTCTTAGGTGAGGACATAAACGCACACACAGACACAATCTTACGAATTTATCTATACATGCATATACATAAATTTTAAAGAAAATAAGGTATGTAATTTTGTCTTAAAAATGGAACATAGCCACCTTGAATCATTCTTGTAAAAATACAGGCAGTAAATATACATGTAATTTAAAACTAAATGAGAAAGAAATGGCTTAAGAATGATAAAAACAATGAAGTGAAAAAGCATATCAGTTGTCTCATCTTGAATATTTGTCCTTTAAAGAAGTTATTTTTCTTTTGTGTCTATTTTATCAACTACATTTGTCTTCCTCTTACTTTGTCCTCCATGCACACAGGGAGCATCACCTGGAGAAGATTGCTGTGTACTTGTCCCGCTGTGGCCTGCAGAGTAACAGTGAGCTGGTGGAGAAGGGTTACCCAGACCTTGGCTGGGACCCGGTGGAAGGAGAGAGATACCTGGACTTCCTCAGGTTCTGCGTGTGGGTGGGAGGTGAGGGGAGTGAGAGAGAGAGAGAGAGAGAGAGAGAGAGAGAGAGAGAGAGAGAGAGAAAGAGAGAAAGAGAGATGAAATTGTATGAGTGTTTGCAATGGTTACTTCCTGGAAAGAGGAACATATTCTTTGTTTGTATATTTGCTCATACTGCTGATGTGCGTGTGCTGGTCTGTGCGAGTCATTTTTTTGTTTGCTTGCTTACACAAGTTGTATGTCTGTCTGTCTGTCTTTTGGATAGTCTGTATGCCAGTTTACATGTATGTCTGGCAGTCTGTGCGTTTGTTTGTTTGTCTGGCTGTGTGTGTTATGACGGTCTACAGATGGCGTTGTCATCCGTGAGTTCTAAATTTTAACAGCTTTTTAATGACCATGTCCTTCTTTGCTGCGAGTGATAAATTATTAGTCTTTTTCTGTAAACCTCTGTAAACTTTGCCACTGGACTAACTTCAATCCTTGGTCACATCCTCAACTCATCCTCTGCTGCTGTTTTACTTACCATGTCAGTCTTATTATTTTTCAACTGACTTATATTATCTGACACTTGATTCTTCATCCTTCAGTCTTTCTGTTTTCTTGTAGAAGAGTTTTGAGTGATATTGACAATTCTGCTTACTCACGGCATTTGTAGTGTTGCCTGTGCGTCCGTGAGTATTGCATTCTCTCTGGTTCAGTTTTGGCCACTGCCCTGTATTTCTTCACCTTCAGACTGTGCTGGTGGCAGGCTCACCCTTCTGAGCATGTCACACCACAGTCTGAAGCAGAATGACCTCACCTCTTGTGGGTCAGGTCAGGTTGGTTTAGGTTGGCCTGTAGTGTCGCTCCTTCTTGCCAGGTCTGAACCGGGACCAAGAGTTGCAAGGTACACCAGCACCGCCTCCCTTCCCTTCACCCTCCTTTCTTCCTTCTCTCATGGGCACCCTCACGCAAACGCCACCCTAGTGACTCACACCTGTTCACGCTCCCTCATGGTCCAAGTTCTTTCCTTTAAAGCCTCTCTGTAGTGTAGAAGCCACTCCCTGATTAGTGATGCTGGTGGCGGCCACCACCCCTGACAGTCCACCCCTCCCCTACATGTCCCACTGACTTTGTTGTCATGTAGGGATGTCATCTTCTGTCTGTGTATTGCCTACCTTCATACTTTCATTTATTCTACACAGTCATAATGACATTAATATTGTTGAATTATTCTCATCCCTATTATTAAACATCTCACACACACACACACACACACACACACACACACACACACACACACACACACACACACACACACACACACACACACACACACACACACACACACACACACACACACATCATCCTCAGGGCTGGCCCCAGCATGCCTCACTGCTCAGAGAGTCAAGCATCCCCTAGTATATGCACACTTTATGTACCCAAATCAGATTATTAATTATTCAAAGTACAAATGGAATATTAATTGAACAATCAAACATGATGGCTAAATGTAAGACTCCTTTTGTTAATACTATCCAATTGTGCCAAAATATTTAATTACAGTAGTAGAAAAACCTACAAACAAGCAAATTTTAAAAAATGCATTACTGCTCAACTCTTGATGGAACAAGGCTTGACATTTCACCGTTTGCAGGTGAGAGTGTTGAGGAGAATGCAAACCTGGTGATCCGCCTGCTGATCCGCCGCCCTGAGTGTCTGGGTCCCGCTCTTAGAGGTGAGGGAGAAGGTCTCCTGCGGGCCATCATGGATGCCAACAAGGTGAGTCTCACACACTAAACTTCCCTCACCCTTTATCTCTTTATTCATTCTGTCCCTCTTTCCTTTTCCATCATGTGCATTTTCCACCTTGTTCCTTATTTTATTCACCAATTTTATTTATTCTCTTCCCCCTCCTTACTCTTATTTTTATGTCTTCCTTCTCTTCTTTTTTCACACATTTCTCAACACCGCAGCTCACACTAGCCCTCATCTTCTCCTCTTAACCCTCACCATCCTGCTCTGCCAGATGTCTGAGCGCATTGCTGCCCAGCGTCTTGGTGCTGAGGCTGAGGGTGCTGTGCCCATTGACCACCCAATGCCAGCTGGTGATGATGATGAAGACTATATTGACACTGGTGCTGCCATCTTGGCCTTCTACTGCACCCTGGTAGATCTGATGGGCCGCTGTGCCCCAGAGGCCAATGTGATTGCTCAAGGGAAGAATGACAGCCTGCGAGCGCGTGCCATCCTGCGCTCACTGGTGCCCCTTGAGGATTTGCAGGTAATGCATTTTAGTGACGTGACAGATGTGTATCTAGATTTCAGACTTCAGAGTATCACTGAAGTATAATAATATACCAGAGGATGTGTTTTATCATAATAGCCAAACCAGTTAATTTCATTGTTGTGGTGTGTGTCCAGGGTGTGCTGTCCCTGCGCTTCACACTGTCCAACACAGCTGCTGAGGAGGGCCGCAGTGACATCCCACCTGGCCTCATCCCTGCCCACAAGCAGAGCATTGTCCTCTTCCTGGAGCGAGTGTATGGAATGGATGACAAGGAGCTGTTCTTCTCCCTCCTGGAGCATGCCTTCCTGCTTGATCTGCGTGCTGCCACCTCTCTTGACAAGGTAAGTCCCTCCCCCACTCACTTGTCCTCACCTTCTACTTGTCATCATGGCTGGATAATGGAGGCTTCCTGTTTGGTACCATAAAATATTGGACATGTTGATGGATATTAAGAATCAAGCATACCAATAGAACAATTATGAGAAACTTAATTTTAACCTTGATACTCACTTAAGAATTATAGTTATTTTCAGTTGTTTATGTTAATGTGCTTCCTTCCTGTCTTCCCTCATAGTCTGATGGCTCTGAATCTGAGATGGGTTTGGCACTTAACCGCTATATTGGCAACTCCATCCTACCTGCACTCATCAAGCATTCTAACTTCTACTCTGAGGCTGACCAGCATGCACCACTCCTCGATGCCACATTGCACACTGTCTACCGTCTCTCCAAATGCAAGGTTAGTCTGTTTCTGCATATTGCTGTGGCCTATTATACCCTTCATATAATTCATATAATTTTGTATTTGTGGTTATGGAATGTGAAAGACTGATGTAAGAAGTCTTCTTACATTGTGCACATATGACTCTTTTGTCTCTCTCAATAGATCTTGACAAAGGGGCAGCGTGAGGGTGTGTCAGACTTCCTGGTTGCTCTGACCCGAGAGATGCAACCTGCTGCCCTCCTGCCACTCCTCCGCAAGTTGACCATTGATGTGTCCAAGCTCTCTGAATACACCACTGTGGCTCTCAGGGTGAGTCTCATACTGTACACCTTATCTGTCATGCCCTGTGTCTTGTATCATACAGGAGGCAAACATTATGATAAAGCTTGCATATTCAGATTTGAAGGACATGTATAATTGTATTTACTTATGGCATTTATTAGGCTGGAATTGGTTATATAATTTACAGTTTCTATTTTACATTCAGATATATGTTGAAATCAAGTAGATTGTGGTGTTTCAGAGCTGTTCTGTCATCATCTGTACCTGAAATAGTCATATTTAATCTCTCTCTCTCTCTCTCTCTCTCTCTCTCTCTCTCTCTCTCTCTCTCTCTCTCTCTCTCTCTCTCTCTCTCTCTCTCTCTCTCTCTCTCTCTCTCTCTCTCTCTCTCTCTCTCTCTCTCTCTCTCTCTCTCTCTCTCTCTCTCTCTCTCTCTCTCTCTCTCTCTCTCTCTCTCTCTCTCTCTCTCTCTCTCTCTCTCTCTCTCTCTCTCTCTCTCTCTCTCTCTCTCTCTCTCTGCTGCAGCTCCTAACACTTCACTATGAGCGTTGTGGCAAGTACTATGGCACCTCGTCCAACACTCCTGGCACGGCGTCAGAGGAGGAGAAGCGCCTCACCATGATGCTCTTCACCAACATCTTTGACTCCCTCGCCAAGATGGAATATGACCCAGAGCTCTTCAGCAAGGTGAGTACTAGCATCTCTTCCCTGGTCCTCCCATCCCAGACCACCCAGACACCTTTGCCTCTCAGTACGTACATGAGTGATTGCAGTGAAAATCGGTTTGAGAAAATAAAAGGGGTAAAGAAGATTGATTGTGATAGAATATTGTTTTATTTGACTACCAGCACTTTCTCAGCCTTGCCCTATATTTGCCAAAGTTTATTTCTCCTTTCTCTTTTTCTATCCTTTCTCTTCTCCATCTTGTCTCTTTCTCCATCCTTATCTCCCTTTTTTTTTCTTTCCGTTTCTATACACATTCCTGCATCCCTGGTTTCTTTCCATTTCATTCCTTGATTTCCTTAATTTCTTCCCTTCACACCTGCATTCTTCCTGTTCTTCCCCACCAGGCACTCCCATGTCTGTCTGCCATTGGGTGTGCTCTGCCCCCTGACTACTCCCTGACTCACGGCCACGAAGAGGAGCTGTACAACACATCCTCCTGCTCTGAAGGTCCTTACAAGCCCACACCCATCGACACCACTGAGTAAGTAAGGCAGATGAAATGATGGATAGACAGACAAGCAAACAAATAGAAAGGCAGATATGATAAGGTGGCCATGCAGATAAGTGAGTGAACACATGCAGACACATGCAGAAGAATGGCTGGCAGACAAGAAATAAAGTTGGAAGATGGGCTGGCAAAGTAAATGAAAATTCTAAAGAGTGTAATAGGTAGACTAATAAATTAATGAATAGACATGCAAATAGATAAATATGTAGGTAGGCAAGTAGATGTAGTGATAGTTAAATAAATAGATATATACAATTAGTAGGTCTTTAGAATAAGAAAACAGATATAAACAAAACAGAGAAATAGAGAATAGAATGAAGGAAAGATAAAAAACAGGTACATAATTAAAAATATGAGGGACTGAAGAGTATATAAACATACTTAAAAGGGAAACACTTGAGAAGTAAACTTAATTAAATCTTTGTTGTTTATGCACACCTGGGTTTGTTATTGTGCCAATGTGAGTATGTCCGGCAGTGTGCACCTAGACGAAGACATCCAGGACCTGATCAAGAAGTTCAGCGAGCATTACCATGATGCTTGGGCCTCAAGGAAACTGGAGAGTGGTTGGAGTTATGGTGAGACTTGGTCTGGAGAGGAGAAGCTGCATCCAAGACTCAAGCCTTTCAATATGCTGTCAGATTATGTGAGTGTGTGTCAGTGTGTGTGTTGGTAGATGCTTCTAATGTATCAGTAGTGGTTGCAGTGATATAAATAAAGTGTGTTATAGTATTATAGTATTGCTGATCATGATGGAAATGCAGGAAGTACAATAAAAACAGTAATGGTAAAGGTGATGAGAATGATTTTATTGAAGAAGGAAAGCATGATGAAGGCAGGAATGGTGGTGATGTTAGAGCTGTTGGTCATGATAAAGGTGGAGGATGGTATTAGCTATGGTGGTGGAGGTACCAGTGGAGATCATAGTGGTGACTGTATTGGATTAAAAGACCAAATCTGGAACTATTTTTACGTACTAGCATTACTTGGTATACGATTATAGTGAGTGGCAGTTGAATAAGGTTTTTTTAGTATTTGTTCTTGAAATGCTTGTATCCTTCAGCTAGTAGTTATAAAAAGTATATTAACAAAAAAATTCACCTCTATCCTCCATGGCATTGCAGGAGAGGGAGCGTTACCGGGAGCCAGTGAGGGACGCCATCAAGGCCCTGCTGGCAATCAAGTGGAAGATTGAATACGAGAGTGAGGGTGTATCTACCAGTGGCAGGGAACAGCTACACCGCCAGGACACTGTGAGTATTGGCAATGGTCTGAATCATTTACTATCTCTCTCTTTTCTTAATCCCCCTCATAAAATTTTTTTTAACCCTCAATTGATTTAAATAGATATTAATGCTTATGTTATCTCTTCCTTCTTGCAGTCTGACCTGTACAACTACAACCCTCAACCAGTGGACATGACCAACCTCACACTGTCCAGGGAGATGCAAAACATGGCTGAGCGTCTTGCTGAGAATGCACATGATATCTGGGCCAAGAGGAAGAAGGAGGAGGTGGAGGCATGTGGTGAGTAGTGCTGAGGATGCTCTCAGTGGTGCACTAGCAGCAGGACACCAGGGTCAAGACACAGCTGGGTTACAGTATGTTGTTCAAGGTGTTTGAGGTTGTAAAAGTAGTTCTATGTTGTTGGTTTATAATGTTGCCTTAAGTATCCATGCTTGAAATCTTAATTTATTAATAACTTGAGCACAGGTTTGTAAAGAAATTGAAGGTATGAACATAAAATATGTACCATGATTTTTTATGAAGAATAGTAATTTTTGTTAAAATTGATTGTGAACAGTATTTTCATGTTACCAGTTTTCTTACATTTATTATCTTATATTCTCCTTCATGTTGCCTTTCCTAATATTCCTTTTCTGCTCTTTCTCCCCCAGGCGGTGGCATCCATCCCCAGATGGTGCCATACGACATGCTTACGGAAAAGGAGAAGCGCAAAGACCGTTTCCGCTCAGTTGAGCTCCTCAAATACCTGCAGTTCATGGGCTACAAACTCACCAGGTAAAGTTTGTACATCTATCACAGAATTACACATTATTTCAGTATGAAAACAAAGATATTGTCACATCATCACTTCTTACCACATTGTTTCACAGTCTAGATAAAGACTGTAACCAAAAGTATTTCAAACCTCACTGATACACATTCAATACAGAACAGTAAAGTAGAACTGACATCAAAATAGGGAATAAACCTTATATGCTTACTTGCTCTCTCTTCAAAACTCAAGCTGTATTCAGTGTTTCATTGTATAATAGGCAGGATAAAATGCCATCCCTCCCTAATCTTCCATTGTCCTCTTCTCTCTCAGGGGCCATGGTGACGGTGAGGATCCAGGTGGTGCTTCAGGAGCTGTGGAGCGTCGCTTTGCCTACAGTTTGCTGGAAAAGCTGCTGCAGTACCTTGACTCTGCAGCAGTCAACATGAAGCTCCTGAAACCTTCAACCAACTACTCAAGACGTAGTTCCTTCAAGACCTCCACTAAAGATGTCAAGTTCTTCTCAAAGGTGGTTTTGCCACTGATGGAGAAATACTTCAGGTGAACTATGGAAGTGATGCAATTTGGATGGTTTATTTGGGCTGTAGATTTCTTCTGTCACCATTTATGTCAATTTCTTTATTTCCAAATGCTATTATGTTATGCCTAAGGCTAACTGCCATTTCCTAAACTCTAACAGCACCAACCGCAACTACTTCCTGGCAGTGGCGATGACAAACAACATGGTGGGCAGCGCATCCCTCAAGGAAAAGGAGATGGTTGCCTCACTCTTCTGTAAGCTGGCCAATCTCATGCGCACCAAGAGCACCTGCATTGGCTCAGACACCAAGGTGAGGGAGGTGCCCAAGTCAGGCAGTGAAATATGAGAGGTGACCACTCCAACTTTAATAATATAACCAAAAACCAGTGCAATACTTTAGGAATGTATGAAAAATGTTGGTGATATGATTGCTTTTTACAGTATTGACTTAATTATCTTTGAGTCTGAATTGTTGTTTCACTAATGCATCTATTATTGGTTTAAACAACTTTTGCATTGCTGTGTAGTCTTAGCCTCCTTTTTTTTCTAAAGCTGCTTATAAAGGGAGGCCTCAGATGTGCAACACCCATATTGTATGTGGCTAAAGACCAACATCCTCTACAGGTGACTGTCAAGTGCCTGCAGGTTATTGTCCGTTCAGTAGACGCCAAAACACTTGCCAAGAGTCTGCCAGAATTCATTCGTACCTCAATGCTCACCTTCTTCAACAATGCTGCTATTGACATGGAGCACTGCATTCAGTGCTTGCAGGAGGTGAGGGGAGGAGAGGAAGGTGCAGTTCATTCATGTGGGAATTTTCTTTTGTGAATCTTAAACTTAGCTTCTGCATGACAATATGTACTTGAAAGTCTTCAGTTAAGGTTGAAAAATTTTAGATAATGTGGTGTGCACTCAGGGATGTGAATAGTGTCTATATGACACAGTTCATTGAGCAAGGTTTGGGTGTAACATCCATGCTTTGTCCTGCTTCAGGGCAAATATGCCTACATTCGCGGGACACACCTCAAGACCTCTGCATCCCTCAACTACATCCAGACGGTGCTGCTGCCAGTGCTCACCTCCCTCTTTGACCACACAGCTGCCTGCGAGTTTGGCCAAGATCTGCTGTGTGAGTCCCACTACTGTGTTTTGTGTCTTTATAGACTACAACAACCTTATAACAAATTCGAAATGCTGCATCACTTCACAGCATAAATAAAATAAATGACCTAGTTCATTTTAGAACTTTTATGATCTATCTCAGCATGTTATTTGAGTAATATTTAGGGATAAACATTGAATATCTAGTCTACTTACATTAAAGAAATTTACTTGCCTTGAGTATCACATCAGTAAAAGGTATGATAATTTATCTCCAGAATTATATTGAATGAACAGTAATTACCTTGGGCATGTGTCTGCCTTCCTACAGTGGATGAGATTCAGGTGGCCTGCTACAAGATTCTGGCAGCTCTCTACCAGCTAGGGACAGACCTCACCCTCGACAGCGGCAAGACTTTCATGAAGAAAGAACTTGACCGCCACAGACCCTCCATTGGAAACTGTCTAGGGGCCTTTGCTGCCACCTTTCCTGTTGCCTTCCTGGAGCCCATGATGAACAAAAACAACCCTTGGAGCATCCACAACCGCATTGCTGACCAGTCCCTTGAGGCTCAGGGTTGGTATTTTCTCTCTCTCTCTCTCTCTCTCTCTCTCTCTCTCTCTCTCTCTCTCTCTCTCTCTCTCTCTCTCTCTCTCTCTCTCTCTCTCTCTCTCTCTCATCATTTTCTTTGTTAAGTGATAAGGAAGGCAATTTCTTTGAACTTTAACATCATTCCTTCGTCAAATTCACACACCAAATTGTAAAACTTCTTCATGAAAATGAATGATAATAAAAGTGCTATTTGAATCATGGCTTAACTCTTTCACTTCTGTTTGGCACATCTTTCCTTAATCACTAACCACTCAAGATCTTCTACAGCCACCTCAAGACATTATACTGGCTAGGAATTGTAATATCTATTTTTTAATCTTCTACTCTTATTAATGCTTATAAAGAGTTCATACATTGTCTTTTTAATGGTGTGAATTGTCACATATCACAGTGAAAGGCTTAATCATCAGCTTTAAAGGCCAGTGTTGTGTTATCTTACTAGTCTTCATTTATGAGCATCATGTATCACCCATACTCAACAGAAATCATCTCCAAAATGGACACTGCAATGCCCAACCTGGAGGCAGTGCTGAAGCAGGTGGAGAAGTTTGTGGAGGAGGAGTCCAAGCACAGTGACCACCCTTACATCATTGACGTCATCCTGCCCATGCTGTGTTCCTACCTGCCCTTCTGGTGGAATCAAGGACCAGACAATGTCAATCCTTCTGAAGGGTATGTGTTGTCTCTTCATGACTCATCTTTCTTACTGTTATTTTCCCACAGTTATTGTTATTTATTTTATATATATATATATATATATATATATATATATATATATATATATATATATATATATATATATATATATATATATATATATATATATTTTTTTTTTTTTTTTTTTAAGCAGATGATACTAGAACTCAGGCACTTTTTTATCTTTGATGTGTGTGTGTGTGTGTGTGTGTGTGTGTGTGTGTGTGTGTTTATGTTTGTGTGTGTTTGTGTGTGTTTGTGTGTGTGTGTGTGTGTGTGTGTGTGTGTGTGTGTGTGTGTGTGTGTGTGTGTGATGACAGGCAAGCTAATCATTAAGGAAAGGATTTCTTGTGTTATGAAAACACAGATTGCTGAAGAGCCAAGAGTAGGGATAAATGCATGCTCATGTGATTTTCAAAAGTCATATAGCATCAGTCATTTGTGTTCTGAAAGTTATATCTTATAGTATGAGTATTTCCTGTGGTGTACATTTGTGTTCTGAAAGTTATATCTCAAGAGGTGACATTTCCTGGGCCATGCATTTGTACTGTGTGTGGCAGGAACCATGTGTCGATGGTGACGTGTGAGCATATGAACCAGCTGCTGCGTCTGGTGCTGCGGCTCATCATGTACAATGTTGGTGTGGAGAACGCCCCCTGGATGACCCGCATTGCTGGCTACACACAGCAGATCATCATCAACTCGAGTGAGGAGCTGCTGCGGGACCCTTACCTTCCCCTGGCAGACCGAGTGCACAAGCGCGCTGATTACATGTTCAACAAGGAGGAGAACCTGCGAAGCTTCCTGAAATCCACCACTGAAGACACCAGTCAGGTGAGTCTTTTGCCCACACACACTGAAAACTTACAGGTAAGCTGGTTCATGAATCAAACTTTGAATCTGGCTTTACTTAAGGTTTTATGTAATGATTTTAATAAAGTGCATATGTGTGTGTGCTCTTTTAGGTGGAGAGTCAGCTGCAGGAGGAATGGCAGCTGCTGACAAGGGACATCTACGCCTTCTACCCACTGCTCATCAAGTACGTGGACCAGCACCGCAACTACTGGCTCAAGAATGGTGTCCCAGAGGCTGAGGATGTGTACAACAGAGTAGCACAGATTTTCCACATCTGGTCCAACTCTCAGGTAATAACACACACACACACACACACACAAAGATTCCTGAACTATTGTGTGACCTACACACTGTTCAGACAAATAATAATAACTCCCTCCCTCCACCCTTCCCTTTGCAGTACTTCAGACGTGAGGAGACCAACTTCATTAGCCAGAATGAGATTGATAACATGACATTGATCATGCCCACCACGTCCTCCCGCAACCGCCAAGCCACAGCACCTGATCCTGTAGGCAACACAGGAGGCAAGGTCAAGGTATGTCCCTGCACAGTCTCACCAGTCCTCATGCTCTCTGTTCTTTCAATCTTTTCTTGTCTTACTGACATGAGGGTTTGACTCTTTAATGTCTTTAACATTCTTAACCTGTGTTTTGCTCTTACTGTCATTACTCTTTTATTTTTGGGTATTATTTTTTTTCTCATGAGTTTCTCTTGTATAGCTTCACTCAATAAGTCATACAGTCTTGATTGCCAAGAGATCTAATCTCGTCTTTTGTGAAGTGAAAACTACCAAGGAATGGCTTGCAATGATGCTATTCTCATACCTAACTCATCTTACCATCGGCAGCAGCCTGGGATGCCGGTGATAGTAGTACGTAAGCGAATGCGTTTGTTGTCTGTCTGATGGTGCCCGTGTGTCTTTGTTGTTATCCCACCCCTAACACAGAGGCATTACTCCATCCCATTCAAGGGATGCCTCACCTGTGATGCTCCACCAGGAATGTCACTGCCCCCTTTCACTTTCAACAGGACTCACAGCTTATGTTTTACATTCACACTCACTCTTTTTTCCTCACCATCCAGTTTTCTTAGACATATCAACCAGTTTCATCTTCTCCCTACAGTACCAATGTTTGATTTACTCATCCTGACAGACTGAGGAAACTTTACAGTTTGACATTTTTTTTACGGTTGTTATGGTTGTTATGACAGCTTTAGGTGCATCTCTTGTACATCAGATGCCCATCCAGCACAACAGACAGCCCGGAGCATGTGGGCCTCTCAGATGTGAAGGTTTGCCTTCCCACCACCCCTTCATTTCCATTCCTCCACCAAGTCACTTGCTCACTGCTCCACAACTTGTAGGAGGAAGGACAAATGTATAGGGCACACTTATCTTCCACAATGAACAACTGAGCATGACTGACATTTCTTTGCATATTCATACCATCAGTATTTCTTGTACTTGTATTACTTGTACATTTATTATATACACAGGCCTTGTTGTTATTTTGTTGCATGTCTCCTCCTGTTCAAATTCCACTAATAGTTATCCCATAAGTTATTGTTGCTTACTTTGGAATGCTGACACATCATTAAAAGACATTCTCTAAAATAAATAAAGGCCTTTTAGCTTTGTTGAAAACTTTATTTTTGGATAACTAGTTTCATGTATGTATTCCTGTATATTAGTGAATGCAGTTACACTCAAGAGGATACAGCTCATGAGTTAGGAGTCATCATTGCTAGGAATAGTTCATAAAGATCTTCAGGGAAACAAATCAATTAGTTTTGGAAGAACAGGGCAAAGGAGGCAGTGGAGGCAGGACAGACCAAAGTAAGGGAAAGCAGAAGAGAAGTATGGCATTGGATATGGAAGGACAGCATGAAGCAAGGCATGACAGCCCCAAGATATTGTGGGGGCAGCCCTCTTACTTGCCTTGCAAGTCTACATTGCATTATTTTTGTCATTCTAGTGGTATGTGTTCTTTAGATGAAGGAGGAATGCAAAAAGTGTTTTTTCTTGACCACAAAATATTCTTGCATTTCTGTTTGTTCTGCAGCAAGTGCTATGAAAGATTTTGTATCAGAATTATTAATATGGATCACTTAGATGCTCTTTAGAGGAGTCTTGCCATAATTGGAAAAGACTTCTGTATTGTATGCATGAGGAAATCAGATTTTTTCTCATGGAACCAAAGTTTGAATTTACAAATGTGGATCTTTTTATTAATGCATAAGTGTATTTTTATAATGAAAATGTGACATTTCATTGACTTATTATGAAATGCCATCCACTCATCAGTTTATGATTTGATTTTTCATTAATGGAAAATTTGTAAACATAAAGAAATTATATCTGTATTAGGATATATGCTTGTGGTAATCTTCAGCTATGATCACTTTTTTTTCATTCTTTTTAAGTATCAAGCATGGTTCATAATTGAAGTGGAAGCATCATCATTAGTGAGGCAACAAAAATATGCAGAATAGCTTTTGATAGCATTGTATGTGCAGTTCTTAATGTGAAATTCAGTTGATTTCATTTAGTCAAACTTGTTGCATCCAAGTATGAGAGAGAGCTTCTGTGCCAACAAGTGAGACACAACATCAATAACACCTATAAGCAGGCAACTCACATGTCAGGTGTGGGGTACAGGGCTGAGGGGCCAGCAGCTTCTGGTGGGTATCTGTTAGATAGAAAGAAATCACAGCTGTGTTGCTCATTACAGAAAAAGAAAAAACGTAGCGGAGCCAAAAAGACCAACAAGGAAAAGGAGCTGGCCTCATCCTTGATGGTGGCATGCCTCAAACGTCTGCTGCCTGTTGGCCTCAATCTTTTTGCAGGGCGTGAGCAGGAGATTGTCCAGCACTGCAAAGAGAAACATTTAGCGGTGAGTCTTGACTGTCACCTCATCTTTCTTACAATACACAGGTTTCCTGTACACAAAATCACTGAATTTGTAAATATTATATCTCATGTATCTCAGTGTAATGCGTGTTCCTATTTTTGCATTATAAGAGCATATCTCCCCTCAACAGAAAGTGGCTGAGAATGAGATCCTGGATTTTGTCAAGACACAGCTGACACTGCCAGACAAGTATGATCCAGCAGACGCCATGAACTGGCAGCACACACTGTATTCCAGGCTGGGCGGCGGCCGGACACCTCGTGAGGATGAGGAAGACAAGAAGCTAGTGCCCACTGTCGACGACACTGTAGAGCGTATTGTGGCCATGGCTAAAGTACTCTACGGCCTCCATATTGTGAGTCTTCTTTTCTCTCAGATTCTGACCATCACAGTACCACACTCTCAAGTTCCCTTTCTTCCAGCATGGGATTCATCTTTGCACTTTCATTTTGTTCTTTATTTGATTTCTTATTTGTTTGCTCTATGTTTTATCTTTTATTTACTTTAGTCTGCTTATGTGTGTCCCTTTGCTTTATAATTATCAACTTATGTAAATACTTTGTGCCACATCTCCCTGATATGATATCTACAGTCACTCTTCAGTATTAGAAGGTCTATGTCCATCCTATTATTCTTTGCTCAAGTATTGCCTCATCATTATTATCAAATAGTTACTATATTATTATTTGCACTTTTCTTGCATCCTAGCATGTTTGTTGTAGCTGGCTATGGATTCTATGAAGTCTCCTCACACCTTGTGGAAAACAGCTGCACAAAGATCATTCTTTGAAGTGCTGGGGATGAGAAGCAAGGATGGTGCATCCTCTACATTGAAATAAAAATTTTGAGGAAATTCAACTTTCATGATACATGGTTACCAGCTTCATGTTTTCAAAGACTTCCAAGTTCTATGGTGGCCTTTGCCTTAGCATAGATTTCTGGACTTGCTGTTTGGAGACAACCCTTGAGAACCTCGCCCCTTCACCTCACCCACCTCTGCATCTCTGCTTCGCTTTGGTAATGTACTTGGTCCGGCAGATTGACCATCCACAAACCTCGAAGGAGGTGTGGCGCTCTGTTGTGTCTATCCAGCGGAAGCGTGCCGTCATCGCCTGCTTCCGCCAGACCTCTCTCCACATGATGCCAAGGTACCTGGGTATCCAAGGACAACAGAAAATCCAGGACCCAGCGTGTGCTGCTTCTGCTCCTTGCAGTTTCTTTTCAGCTCCATTTCTTTTCCTCAATCTTCACATTAAAGTATTGACTCTGAGCCATATTTTGAATTTATTGCTGAGAATCATGAGTATGTGAGTTCTTTGAGATATGGAAATTAGTATTCTCTGGCTTATCAGTGTCTTAAATGAAGGCAGGAGGAGAAAGCTGCTGACAAAAGGCAGTGCCTGCTCTGTGTACTATCTTGCATGGGTTTTCTTTTTTCTGAATGGTTTTCCCATCCAGTACTGCATCATTGCTGGATTCTGAGTAGAATATAGGTACTTAGAAATTTTATTTTGAGTCATTAATTTTATTTGTATATCCCTTTTATATTTGTATCAAAGAGATGATCATGAAGCCCACTCCCTCCTCAGACTCATGGACGATGGCTGCCCACATCGTCCATGGTTACTAACAGTCCTATTAACTTTTTTTATCAGCAGGGTTTGCCTTTTTTAAATGGAACAAACTCCAAGTCAGATTTTTTAACCAAATATGCAATAACATACTAATATCTTCCCTTCTAACAGATATTTCAGGGAGGCACAGCTCAATCACCCAACCTTCATGTCCATCAGTCATTAAAATAAGAGCTCCAGGTCCTCACAGTACTTCTCTCAACAGGCATCCTCTCCTGTTATCTTTGTATATGCATACAATACAATTATTGCCTCAATTATAAATGTATAAGGAGGGAGACATCAAATAACTTGTAGTCATCCTTTAAAACATTCAGTCAACTCACCAGATACCAGCAGCATTCATGTAGCAGAGCCTGAGCTGAGCCTCCCTGCCCGCCCACCCACCCACCTGACACTACTGCTCCCAACCCTGCACATGACACAACCCCAGGCCTCCAGCACATCTTTTTGTGCATCCTTGCAACATCCTGTGAGGCATGTGGCTGGCAGGTGCAGGGTTGTGAGGTACTTGGTGTGTTCAAGCCACTGCCCACATCATGCTGAGGCAGTCTTCCCTGGGCCTCCACCCTCATCACTCAGGGCCTCTGCATTTATAACCATCCACTGATCCTGGAGCAAGGTTTCTGAAAGGAACAACATTTTTTTTTTTTTTTTTTTTTTTTGTTCTCACAGTCTCTATGCTCTGGGTGGGAAAGAACACATGGTATTAAATATGGAAGTAAGGAGTGGTGTGGGTGTTGAGTGTTTGGTATCGGGTGGGTGGTGAGCAGCTGTGTTTTACGGTAACTGTGCTGCACACTAACAACAGCTGATGGTGGCGGCCAACAGGCCTGCACCCCTCCTGCCTCTGGCGTGGGCTGGAGGAAACTGCTGTCGTTTGCTCGCAAGCGTGCCGCCATCGCCTGCCTCCGCTCTGTACCCTTCTATAACATCCGCAGGTAATGGGTCGAAGACACCTCATGGGTGCCTCATACTCGCTCATGGAAACCTGGGGATCACCTGGGCTCCTCCTTTAGTGCTGCTCCTTAAAAGTGGACATTAGTGTACAGTTATCTCTCCATTTATTCACAGTCTTTCACTATATTTGTAACTGAAAGACAAGCCATATTTTGTAATTGAAAGACAAGCCAAATTTTTTTCACTTAAATGGCATCTACAAATTACACAATAGGATTATCATTGTTAGACAGTACTTATTCATAAGCAATAACATCACTTCAATAACTCAGAGATAATGGTTATTAGACGTTACCTGCAAACTGACATGTTCTGTGGACTTACCTTTAGCAACTTTCCTATGGGGTTTCACAGACAAGACATGATAAACTCTCTTAGGTTATCCTAAAAGAATGACATTTCAGTATTTTCATCAGTATGAAAAGATGTCTGCTGACTATAAAATTATTGAAACATAACTTAGACCTACGAGTCCTACCTCTTTAGCTTCATCCTTACAAAAAGTTGTATCACAGAATTGGTTGGTAACACAAGACAGTTGGTAGTACAGGTGAAGCATGAAGCTTTAATGATACATTTTGCCATGACTCACTCTTAGGATTAATTGTTCTTTTCTGCACTGCCTACTCTCCTTTCTTCAGTTTTGGATCATTATCACATTTGCTAAAGAAAATTAATGTTAATGGTACTAAATTGGTATTTCATTTTGTTTCTTAAATATCTAATATGTAGTTGGCAGTATATTTTGTTACTCATTAAGAAAATCAACATGAAGCAAAAGTTTCCTTCAAATAATACGTTCACTCTACACACTAGTAACAACAACACTATTTTTGGACATTATTGGATGACCATTGGGAGCTCAGGAGATCCCCACGTGACTTCTTTATTTGGTGATCTGTTACGACCCAGCCATGAGCCTTCAACATCTTGGGTTTCAAGGCTGAAGACTGTGACATCTAACCTATGAACTGACTAAAGACTGACTCTTGCTAGTGCGGAAGAGGAAGAGAGAGATAGAGAGATAGAGTTGGTCCATCCTCAGCCTCTCGTATACCAGGCTCTTGGTTACCCCTAAAGCTAACAGCAACTTCAGCCTTTATATCCAAAATGTATGGCGTGAATGAGACCCAACCCCCCTTTGTTCACCTCCGTTTGGTGATTTTATTTTCGGTTATATTCATTGATTTCTTTTTTGAATGCTGCTGGCGCTGCTGCACTCAGGAGCATCATGAGGCATGGCGTCAGCAACCCAGACGTGTTCCAGATCATATGGTTATTGTGCTCTGTTTCTTCTTCTGGTGATATATTCTATTTTCCTTTGCTTTTTCCTTCAATAGACTGTCTCTGTCACTGATCTTACTGCAGAGTATGCGACAGTTTCACTTTCTGTCTCATGTCTCTTGTAGTCTTTAAGAATACTTATGAACTCAGCTTTTTCTTTCTTTCTAGTCTGTCCCTCACAATAACCCAATAATTTCCAACACGCCTGATTATTATTATTATTATTAATACTTTGCATTATTTTTTATTTATCTTGTCTGTATGTCTGTTTACTCATGTTTCTATCATTACTCTTGAATTTCCCCGCGACGTCGGTCTCCAGCCCAGGCTAGCCAACTGTGCAGTGGAGAGGACTGAGGCAGTAAAGGTTAAGATCATATGTATGTAAATAAACTTGTGGCAAAGTAGCATCAGAGAGAGAAGAAACAAAAATAGAAGTAGTAGGCTAGTGTACTCACCAATAGTGCCTCTGACTCTCTCTTCTCTTTTAGTAACCGCTTTAACAAATTTGTAGATGCCAGACAGGAGCTCAAAACACCACACCTGTCGCTTTTCTGTAGCAGCATCAATGTCTGGTCTCTTTAACATAAATTAATATCTGAGCTCTGAGCCGACTACTTTTTTGCGGGTGTGTTACAGCAAAACAACTACCACCACCACTTACTAACAGGGCACAACAGTCTAACCAAAACTTTTCTTCAAACCAACATATCTCACAGGCATCGCGCCGTCAACCTATTTCTCCGAACCTACCGAGAATACTGGCTGTCAGATGAGAATGTTGGCCAAGAAGTGGTTATTGAGGACCTCACAGTGAGTATACAGAGGGGCTGTGAGATGTGCATGAGAAGAAAAGCAAGAAAGAATGTGATATAGAGTGATATAATAGGATGAGTCGTAGAAAAATGCTGAGGAAAGGGGAAATGAAGTCTATCAGGACAGATAGATGATATGACAGACAGATAATAGGTTAAGTAACTAGGTGAGATGGGATGTGAAAAGAGATGCTTGATATAGGGTGAGGATGGTGAGAGAGAGAAGAGAGAGAGGTGCTAAGTTTGGGAGTAGATGTCAATTGTATTAATAGATGAATAGCCATAAGTGTTTGAGCTTATTGAAGATGTTTTGAACTCTCAATTTGAGAAAAAATTATCTCATTCTTGTGAACAGAGTTATCCTGAAGAATGAATGACATGCAATATTTTTCTCTGGCTGGCAGCAATCCTTTGAGGAGGCTGAAAGTAAGAAGAAGGAGGCTGAAGAAGAAGAGGGCAAGCCTGACCAGCTGACACAACTGGTGACAACATTCAGTCACAAGGCAACCACAGAACACACTGGCGTGCTGGCTGAGGATCCACTATACATGACCTACGCTGAGATTATGGGTGTGTCACCACCTCTTTTTTTTGTATCAACGAAAAACAAATTGAACATGGAGCACAAAAAGATAATGATAAATGTATACTTATATTTCTGTAAAGAAGATCGAGGTGAATAACTCATGAAAACCAAAATATCTGTGAATAAAGTTGCATAATACTGTTTTCCATGTCATCATGTCTTGATAATCATGTAATAATATGGAAGATGATGACTAGGTGTTACTGCTGACTATACATTTGTTAGGTGTCTTCATTTGCAGATTGCCTGTTGTGCACTATATGTAAAGCTCTTCATATCTTTCTCTAAAGGATGCTAAGTCTAAATTTTGTGTTTGTTAATAGCCAAGTCCTGTGGTGAAGAGGAGGAGGAAGGTGAAGGCGATGAGGGTGGAGGTGAAGAGGAAAGTGGTAATGAAGATCCTGCTGCCGCTCTTAATGTACGTACCCAGCCCATCTTTACCACCAACTCCTGTGTTCACTAACTCTCAAAACATTACTCACTTTTAGTCTCTTTTGGGTGCAGGCAATTCTGTGTGTGTGTGTGTGTGTGTGTGAGCTATTACATGTATGTCAAATGAATTATTAAACAGGAGTACAATAACATGAAAAACTGATAGAATGGTTGTATTGTGCCATTAGGATCATGCTTAACTAATGTTGACCACCTGGCAATTGTAGCATGTGCTTCTTTTTACATAACTTTCACCTCAGCATTGACCTTTCCTCTGTGTTTCCCTGTACATGCTCCCCCGCGGTGTCGCTCCCGTACTATGGAGGACCTCATGGTAGGTGCTCCCCTCCCCCTGACTGCTTTGTCATGTCCCCAAGCATCGTCTTTAATTAAAGAAGGAATAATAATACATGCCAAAAGGAATAATGATAAATGCTGTAGATATATTAAATGTAAATTACCTACTCAGTTATCATACATTTCTTCTTAAAATTAATGGATCTGTCTCTATATTTCTGCAATGACTCCTCCTTGATATGTATTCTTTATCCTACAGGAACAAGAGTTGGAGAAGCAGAAACTTTTGTTCCATCAAGCACGTCTGGCCAACCGCGGTGTTGCTGAGATGGTACTGCTGCATGTGTCTGCTGCGCGTGGACAACCTTCAGAGATGGTCATGATGACTCTGAAGCTCGGCATTGCTATTCTCCGTGGTGGTAACGTTGATGTTCAGGCGGTGAGCAACCTGTCACTTATGATCTCATTTTTCCTGTCAACAAAGCAGCATTTTAAATCATGGTTTTTACATTGATTTTTTTGTCTTTTATAAATTAAATCAGAGGGTGATCATTATAATTTGACCTGCAGGCCATGTTGAACTACCTCAAGGAGAAGAAAGATGCTTCCTTCTTCTTGTCCATTTCGGGACTCATGAACTCCTGCTCAGTGCTTGATCTGGATGCCTTTGAGCGCAACACCAAGGCAGAGGGTCTGGGTGTTGGTGCTGATGGCTGTGCTGGCGAGAAGAACATGCATGATGCTGAGTTCACCTGTGCATTGTTCCGCTTCATCCAACTGACCTGTGAAGGCCACAACCTCGGTGAGTTGTGCTGGTGGTGCATCCTCTGAGTCCTTCGAGAGGTGACAGTATCCTACATTAACAAACAGTCGTACTTTACTTTCAGACATATCACAGTAGTTAGGAAAAAATTCTTAAAATAAAAATTTTTGTCAAAATTTTTAACGCAGGTACAAAAAATTAAAAAAAATTTTCTGATGAAAATTTTTCTTATCTAATGTTACAGATGATTAAATTATGAAATGCAGAAGAAGAATACATATATAAAATGTATATATATGAATGGAAAAATGTGTATTCTACATGTTGTAATTTTTGTATAAAAATTAAAATATGATTTTTATCTCAGCCGTTCCCCAGAAAACTCAAAAGTCAATTTCACATATGTATAATGGTTCTTTTATAAGTAAAAAAACATATCACGGTAGTTAGGGAAAATTCTTAACGCAGGTCCGGACCTATACAAAAAAATAAAAAAAATTTTCCAATGAAAATTTTTTATCTAATGTTACAGATGACTGAATTATGAATTACAGAAGAATACTTATATAAAATGCTTACATGAATGGAAAAAAATGTGTATTCTATGTGTTGTAACTTTTGTATAAAAAATAAAATATGATTTTTATTTCAACCACTCTCCAGAAAACGCTGAAAACTATTTTTCATATGTAGAGTGGTTCTTTTATAAATAAAAAACATATCACAGTAGTTAGGGAAAAATTCTTAAGATTAATATTTTTTCAAAAATTTTTAACACAGGTCCAGACCAATACAAAAAATTTAAAAAAGTTTCCGATGAATATTTTTTATCTAATGTTACAGATGATTGAATTATGAAATGCAGAGAAAGAATACTTATATAAAATGTACATATGAATGGAAAAAATGTGTATTCTACGTGTCGTAATTTTTGTATAAAAATGAAAATATGATTTTTATCTCAACCGTTCTCTAAAAACTCAAAAGTCTATTTGACATATGTATAATGGTTCTTTTATAATTAAAAAACATATCACAGTAATTAGAGAAAAATTCTTAAAATTTTTTCAAAATTTTTAACGCAGGTCCGGACCTGTACAAAAAAATAGAAAAATTTTCTGATGAAAATTTTTTATCTAATGTTACAGATGATTGAATTATGAAATACAGAAGAAGAATACTTACATAAAATGTATATGTGAATGGAAAAAATCTGTATTCTATATGTCATAATTTTTGTATAAAAAAAAAAATTATATATATATATATATATATATATATATATATATATATATATATATATATATATATATATATATATATATATATATATATATATATATATATATATATATATATATATATATATATATATATATATATATATATATACTTTACTTTCTGACACTAACACTTTGAGTTAAATAAATTTATTTCATGTCCAAAGGGAGCTGTGCATTACACCAAAATCTGTTGTAAATAGTTCTGCATTATAATAACTTAAATCACAGATACTCACTTGTATAACTCTGGCAGACTGGCAGAACTACCTGAGGACACAGGCTGGCAACACAACCACTGTCAATGTGATTAATTGTACTGTGGACTACCTGCTGCGCCTTCAGGAATCTATCATGGACTTCTATTGGCATTATTCTTCCAAGGAAATTATCGACCCAGCTGGCAAGTCCAACTTCTTTAAGGCCATTGGTGTAGCCAGCCAGGTGAGGCTATCAGCATTTACCTTTTGATAATTTTGAGTTACTGGCTGCAAAAAAATATTTATTCATAAGTGTGACATGAATCTTACAGCAACAGCAATATTGTATACTTTGCAGGTTTTCAACACACTGACTGAGGTGATCCAAGGCCCGTGTGTGGGCAACCAGCAAACTCTGGCTCATTCCCGTCTGTGGGATGCCGTTGGTGGTTTCCTGTTCCTGTTTGCTCACATGCAGGACAAGCTCAGCAAGCACTCCTCTCAGGTGGATCTTCTGAAGGAGCTCCTGAACCTGCAGAAGGACATGGTGATCATGATGCTCTCCATGCTGGAAGGCAAGTCCCCAACACCATCACCAAGGGATGTGTTGCACTTTCCTTTATGTATAATAAATTAAGTGATGCAGTTTATTTCTAACAATACTATGTCTTACAGGTAATGTGGTGAATGGCACCATTGGAAAGCAGATGGTGGACACGCTTGTGGAAAGTGCCTCCAATGTCGAGGTGAGCTACTAGGGGCCAGGAAGAAAATGAGGCAAAGAGGAGGGGTATAATAGTTACAACATTTGTGTAGAAATATGCATTTATTCTGAAGTAAATAAATAGAGGCATAATTTAAACATTCCATACACACTGTATTTGGCTGGAGTTCTTGAGTACTTGTGTAAAGCTTGTGGTTATATCTGATGGCACTCTCATGTCAGGAAAAAAAACATTATGTAGCATTTCTAATGGCAGATATTTATTTTCTTATCCTCGTGAATCATTAAATGTACACAATTCCTTAAACACTGGATACTTTGTTTGTCATGAGAGAGAAACCACATGTTACCATGAGCTTTGATTTTCTGTCCAGAAATTCAAATCAGAGACTGCCTTAAGAATCAATATATAGAAATTATAGTGTAAACTTATATTGAAAACTATCATTGCATAAATTTTAGTGGGTATTTTAACATTACCTGCAATCATTTCCATCAAACATGTTTTCTTTCAACAAGTCAAATATGTTGACTGATGACATTTATAGCAGGGCAGCAAGTGCTATGTTGCCACTCATGTCATGCAGCAGATGTGGTGAACACAGATGCTGTTTTGTGCTGGACCTGCTCACAAACAGACCTCAGAATGACACAGAATAGTATTAGTTACACATCATTGCATTACAAAAGTATCATACACAAAATATAGTTTCAGAGTAATGATTTTCTTCATTCAAGGTGGTGAGTATGTGATTCATGTTTAAACTTTCTCTAAGATTTGAGAAGTGGTGAAAAGGATTCTGCAGTCATGGTGCCACTCCCACCCCACCTTCTCTTGGAATTCTTCTTATCTAACCCATTTGTTTATTTGCAAAACAGATGATTCTTCGTTTCTTCAACCTTTTCTTGAAGCTGGGAGAAGTGACATCATCAGCATCATTCGCGGTAGGAGAGAGTCACCATCCCACTCCCTGGCATGAGGCCATTATACCCCTCTTCACTCTCATCAAAGTGCCCATGTGTTTATATAACTTCTATTCACTGCTTTATTGTGGGAGCAGTTTAAACTTCTAGTCTGAATTAATTACCTTGCACCCATTCAGGGCAGCTTTGCTAGAGCAGTAGGAGGTGTATGGTCTTGTTGGCAATCCCATTGCCCTCCCTATCCTTCTTTCTTCCACACAATAATGTTGTTTTTTGCAGTGGATTTAACTCTTCCTATCAAGCATGTCAGATTTGTAGTAATTATATTGTTTTCCACACCTATGCCTCCCTTTCTGTTATTCATGGTTTTCTCTCTCTCTCTTTTTTTTTTTTTTTTTTTTTTTTTTTCTCCATCAAATCTTGTCACTACAACAGCACCTTGGCCTTGCCCTCCATTCCCCGTCCTGTGCAGACCTTTGCTGCAATGTGACACAAGTGTGTCACCACTGTGGGTAAAGTGGACTGACAGTAACAAGTAGATTCCATGACATGAATAGCTACACTATCAGGCAGTGCACACGAGATATTTTTTAAATTTCAGTGCCATAGCACTTCATATCTTTTTTTCAATCAGTTTTGTCTTATTTTCATAAGTTTAAGGTGTGGCATGGTAAGATGAAACTGTGACCACCTTCATGTGCCCAGTGGAGAAACGAGTGAGCCCAGCATACTGCTCTCTATTCTATGTCAACATGATCACCTTTGTATTTACAGTTATCTTACAAGTTCATTTTCCATTCTTTTCAAACACTTAGCTGATTCTGAAGTACTTCGATATGTTCCTAAAACTGAAGGACTTGACTGGGTCAACAACCTTCCAGGTTTGTGTTTGACTTGTTTTTCTTTCACCAATATTGACTCCATGCTCCTACTTATGCTTGTACTGCTCTCCACTCCTGCTTCTGTCACTTAAGATATTTTTATAAATAAAGGTTTATCTGTTAGAGTATTATGAAAAGATTAATCTAATTAGATTGTCATGAAACAAACACATAAAGTGATCAGTAGCAGATTGGAGTGCATCCTGTTATTTCTAAAGTCAGCATTACTTTGCATCCCTCTCTTCTGCTTTCTTATGCATGAGCACTTAAGCATGATTATATTTTGTGACATATCTCTAAATAAGACATAAACTTAGTGCAGGTTGTCCATATATTAGTAGCCAGACAGCAACTTTACTCAGTAGCTAAGACAAAGGACACAACTTGTTTGGTCATTTATTGTATATGTACATTACATGTTATTTACTGTATATGTACTTGCAGATGTGTGTGTTTTCATGTTTCTGTGTTCACATTTTTCTTTTATATTATTGTATATACTGACTTAAGATTTTTTACTGGCATGGTATATGTTATTTTGTCTTTGTTTTCTAGTTTCATGTATCACCTTTGTTATCATTATTACTTTCAGCATTATCATGATTATTTTCATCATCAGCCTTCATGAGTCCTCTACAGAACAAAATCAATTTACATGTTTATTTCACTACACCCCATCATATTTCTTTTTTTTTTTTTTTATCTCATATCTCCATTAATTTCCCTGTCTGCTCCAGCCATCCTTGATTATTCTTAGGTTGCCATATATATCTATCACTGTAATTATATTTGTTTGTTATTATTTATTAGTTTTTCTTCAATTTTTGGTTTTTGGTTTTTCATTAAGTGTTTGCATTTTTACCATTACTAGGCTGTAATATATATATATATATATATATATATATATATATATATATATATATATATATATATATATATATATATATATATATATATATATATATATATATATATATATATATATATATATATATATATATATATATATATATATATATATATATATATATATATATATATATATATATAGATAGATAGATAGATAGATAGATAGATAGATACATAGATAGATAGATAGATAGATAGTGTATGTATTACTGTAGTAATTTTTATTTATTTTTGTTAAATTTGTTGTTTTGTAGCATGCTACTAATTTTTGTCTCTGTTTTTTACTTGGTCATTTTTCTTTCTTTTTTTTTTCTGTCTGTTTGTATCTGTGTGAACACTGAGGTATACACTGGCCTACATCACTCATGTAATTATTTCACAAGTTTTATGTCTTATAAACTGCCATTGTAAAGTTGATGAGTTATCTTCCTGACAGCCTTGATGAATAGTGCTTCATCAAGTAGAATTCCACTTTTGAGGATAATATGGAATAGTTCTGCATTCATATATAGAGATTCACCTCACTATCTTTGTGACACTGTTAGTCTAACTTGAAGGTCACTGAGATCCTAGTGTGCCTCAGTGACTATAATGAGCTGTAAATATATTACCACCATAGTATACAATGTCTGCAGCATTTAGCATCCACAGGGAATTTATGGGAATAGTTTGAGTGTAGTGAAGTTTTTGTCAGGTGCAGCAGTGTGCAGTAAGGTGAGGAAAGCAACAGTCCACTCATATGTCACCAAGATGCTATAACCCACGTACTCTCTTCCATGCAGGATCTTGATATGAACAAGGATGGAACTGTCACACCTATGGAGTTTAAGGAGAAGATGGAACAGCAGAAGAATTACACAACGTAAGTCTCTTCTGTGAATACAGTACTTCATTAATGCTTGATATTGTACAAATTTACTGCCAGTTTAATATCATGTATGTCATGTCCAGAGGCTCACAGGTTGTCCAGCAGTAATTATTCTCCATAGGATGCCACTTGGCTATACTTTACCTGTCTGTGCAGAGAGTAACTCAGTAGTCAATTTTCTGCAGAGAGGAGATCAACTTCTTGCTGATGTGCTGTGACTGCAATCATGATGGTAAGATCGACTATGTGGAGTTCACAGAACGTTTCCACAACCCAGCCAAGGAGATCGGATTCAACCTGGCTGTGCTGCTCACCAATCTGTCTGAGCACATGCCCAATGATCCTCGCCTAGCCAGGTTCCTTGAGGTAAAGACCACATAATTCATCAGTCACCTCCATCACTTACATCTCCATATATGCATTATTCATCATGACAAATTTTATTTTTTTGCTTTTCCTGTTTTTTTAAACATGGAAATTCTTGAAGCACCACTTCTTCACCATTCTTCCCTTGCTAATGTATTGTCCCTCCATCAGACTGCTGGTTCTGTCCTCAACTACTTTGAGCCTTTCCTTGGTCGCATTGAAATCATGGGCAGTTCAAAGCGCATTGAGAGAGTGTACTTTGAGATCAAGGAGGAGAACATTGACCAGTGGGAGAAGCCACAGATCAAAGAGTCAAAGAGAGGCTTCTTCTATGCTATTGTGACAGAAGGAGACAAAGAAAAGCTAGAGGCCTTTGTCAACTTCTGTGAGGATGCCATCTTTGAGATGCAGCATGCTGCTGCCCTCATGGAAGAGGAGGATGATGCACTTGCCAAGAAGTCTAGTGCTGATGCCCTCAAGTACCTGAGTGAGGAAGAGGAGGAGAAGTAAGTAAAACACACACATACACAAATAGGACAAAATGAGCTTTGGCTTATGCCCTGTACAATACAACCAGGTAAATACACACACAACTCAATGGTAATGTCCTTACCTATCACTTAGAAGACTGAGGCTTATGCCTCACTCAAATCACAAAGTTTTTTTTTTTTTTTTTTGTAGAATGAGCAGTTACTCTCCATGAGCAAAAAGATGGGGTGTGAGGTGTGTGTGAAAGGTCCCACCTTATTTACTATATGGGCTTTAAGCTTTGAATAAGGTTTAGCAAGTGATTACAAATCTACCATGTGGTCTTCAAAACCATTATGATGTACATACAAATACACACAAAAATAACTTAAGTAATAATAATAGTAATAATAATAATAATTATAATAATAATAATAATAATAATAATAATAATAATAATAATAATAATAATAACAACAATAATAGAAGACAGATAGAAAGATCTATTAATGCACGGACAAAGAGAGGCTAGGTACTTAAAAGGATACAAGAAAAGTTGACAAAGGGGAAATGTTTGAATAACAAAGTATAGCTTACTGTCACTGAAATGCAGATACCTGGAATGAAGTAATGGAAGAGATGGTAGAAGTAGGGAATGTCCATCAGCTTAAGGAAAAATTACAGAAATATGTAGATATAGAGATGGACCACATGAGTGTTGCTGAGATCTTGTAGACTACAAACACAAACACATATGCATGCACATACAGTAAGTGTATCTCTTGCACTAAGACATGCAATAATGAAGCTTAAACAGATTGTTAACAAGGCATATTTGACAGGACTGGCATGGAACTGATCAAGTCTAAGATCATAGGGTTCAAGGATCAAGTATCAGAGACCTTGGCTGTGCTGGCACCCTCCAATGTCAAGAAGAAGCTGAAGGAGTTGAAGCAGATGTCCATTTCTGAGCTGCTGATGGGCTTCTGTCGTTTGCTATTCATGATCATGTACCACAGTGTGTTTGGAATATTCTACATGTCTAAAAAGATATGGGTCGCCATCATGGGCCTGATGCAAGGACCACCAGCAGAGCAGGTTGGTTTCTTGCCTTCTATTTCTTTCTTACTTCCTACACTTCCATTCCTCCCAGTGCTCTTTCTCTCTTTTTTTGAGCATCATTCATTTTATTACACACTCAGAGCCTCTAAAGTTGGTCTTCTTGCTGGTGTTCTTATCTAGTCATACTAATGCAAGGTAAGACATACATGCACCACTGGCTAGTCATACTCCACTTGCATCCATGAACTGATGCCATATCAGATTAAAATCCAAGTTTTTAAACAAACAGATTATGTATTATGTATCAGCCAATTCACTGGATAGTATATTGTATGTATATATATTATGTATATTGTATGTATATATGTACATATACTTATATATATGTGCATATATTTACAGAAACTACAGTGAGATTCCCTTTAAGTCAGGGTGATGGAGACATACCATCAGTTTTTTTATGTTTGATGTTTATTGTGTAAGAAAATATATCATTTATGTATATATGAAACTACTCTCTTTTTTTAAGTGGCATGTGTTCTTGTCATAGGCTTCACAAAAGGAGCAGAAGGCTGGACCACTTGTTCCATTAGCTATACCAGCATTACCAGAGATAAGAGAGGGAGAACCAGGTCTTCCAGCTATAGAACACAAACCTGAGGGAGAACAGTAAGTTGAGAACACAAAATGGTTCAGAGCGATAGTTTAATATGCTGTTTTGGTAATTTTTTTATGCCATAAGACTAAGTTTGTCTTTCAGTAACATTTGGTAATACACAAAACCAAATTTTCTAATACAAAAGCAAATAAGATTACATTGTAACAACACACCACAGGAGGTAGGTATGAGGTTCCATTCGGACAGGCATTACTGATTAATTTTTTCACTTCCATAGACTTTCACTGGAAGCCAAACCTGAGGAACCTGGAGAAGATGAGAAGATGAAGCCAGTACTGGAAGCCCTGGCAGAGCTGAAGGAGGACATCAGCCCTGAGGAGGCCATTGCAGCTTTGAAGTGAGTGGTGACCAGCACTGAGTGACAAGTGTGGCTTTTGGGAAAGATCATGGCCTTATTTAAAGTTGCTTCTTTCCAGATACTGAGTCACACACAACTTAAACACATGTTTCTTCTCTTCTCCTGTGACTGCCTCATTAACATCCCATCTGCAGCATTGATACACATGGCTTTATTCACATTATTTTGTTGTGTTGAGTGTCAAAGCTAATGTCTCATACTGAGCCATGTTGAAATTTGTACTAATTATTTTTGGTAGTTTGTCTTCAATATTACTTAAGTGTTGGCGGGTTGTCACTCGTCAGGGTGGGGATGTTCTGGGCGTGTTTGGGGTGGGTGTTACGCCTGGCTGTGGGAAGTCCTGCCTCTCATTAACCCAAACTGCTGTTGCTGTTGCTGCTGCTGAATTAAACTTGCAGGTCCAGTGTCTTCTTTCATGAATATGTGTGCTGCTTGTTGTTGATTGATCTTCTTTTCCCCATGCATCAGGTCTATCGAGAGCAGCAGTGACGCTAATGACACGTTAGTATAAGTATTACCTGAGTGAACATAAAGACTGAGTTCCCTCCATCCATAAACACCTGCACTTAGCATTGGCTTCACCTACTCAGCTGTGTGTGTTGCATCCTACCCTTATTTTTTTTATAGCATATTTTAAATATTTATTTATATCATATGCTTGTGCTTCTTTTTCCCCTCCATCATTGTTTTAATTCAAGTAATTGCCATGATATTTTCATTCACTTTTGAATATCCTTTTTATAATGACACTTTTTTGGAGATGAAATAAAATTACATCACCCTCTCCCTTGCCTCTTTTTCACTAACTGCTGCTTCAGCATTCTGCCTGCCCACCCCTTCTCTAGCTGGACCCCACACACCCCCAAATTCCCACACACCTATGATAAAGTTCACATAATTCCTTTAGCTAAAACCTACATCAAACAGAAACATATTATCTCCTCCATATGAAATGTAACTTCCTAGAGCCCACAATTCCTGTATCCCTGAGCACCACACCACACCCACTACACAGCATGTTCAAAGTTTTTATAGAGATGTGAGGAGTCCCCTTTAAGCATCATTTCCTCCTATAAACACCTTTTTTTTTCTTTTGAACAATGAAAATTTATTTTTAAATGATTTTTAATACAAATTGGTTTCTCATCTATACAATGAATAATGACTTGTGATGGTAAAGGTGAAACTCCTACAAAATGTTCATAATGTATGACTGTACAGCTGACTCAGTGAGTCCTTCCTTGGCAGGGCTGCAGAGAAGAAGGCTGTGGAGAAGCAGCAGGAGGAGGCAATGCAGGAGGCAGAGGAGCAGCCCACCACAGCAGAGGCTGAGCCACCACCGGTTGCCCAGGTAAGTCTCATTGCAGCTGTCCTAACCTGCCTGCCTAGTGCCGCACCTTCTCTCTTCTCACCATCATCCCTCCATCTGTGACACGCTTGATGCAGCTGCAGTGAAAATTGATAGAAGTTAGTATATCATCATGTATGTATAAGAAATGTATACTGGCCATCCTGTGACTTTGTTGTTGGCTCCAGAAATTAAAGACTGGGTTATTCTAAGCAGAAAATATTTTATGTAGGTACATGTGATTTTCTGCATTGGTTCTTAAATTGTCAGTCATTTTACTTGGTAAAAGTGTGGTGCTGCCATTCTAAAAAGGGAAACAATTGTAGAAACAGGCATTCCATACCCATGTTAGACTAAAATTAAATGTATGTAAGTATAGAAAATTAGGTATATGGAAAAATTTGTTTAGAATGATGTCTTTCATTTCCGGATCTAATGGAAAAAGACTGTCATGGGCTGTGTGTGTGTGTGTGTGTGTGTATGTGTGTGTGTGTGTGTGTGTGTGTGTGTGTGTGTGTGTGTGTGTGTAAGAGAAAGAGCAGGTGGGTTTCATTAGCTGAATAGGCCACATAGCATTAACATTTCTTAACTATTTATGTTGGTAAAAACTAAGTTGGACCAATCAGTTGTACATACCATCTCAAAGGAAAACTTGAGTGTCATCATGCCTTGCATATATAAACTTAGTATTGTCTCACTAACCCATAGGACATTGTGTGTGCTGCGCCTCGCCACTAACACCCGCCTCTCCCCTTTCATGCCACTCGCTGGGGATCCAAATCCATCTTGCCTCTGTTTTGTTACTGTCTCAGCCTCTCTTCCCGTCCACATCCTCTTCCTCCCCTCACTCGCCTCCCTCAGCCTCCTCCTGCAGTCCAGCTCGCCTCCCATCACCCCTGTCACATCCCCCCATCTCCCAACATCCTGGGCTCTCAGAGGAAAGCATTGCCACACTAGACACACTATCAGACACATCCACCTCCACTGGGATATTCAGTTCAAGCACCTCACCTGGAGATGAGACGACGAGGGTGAGGAAGAGCATCACGCTGCCCACTTTTCGTCCCGGCACTTCAGGAGGGGTCACACACTCAGCCAGTCACCAGTCCTCCTTTACGCACTCTCGCACAAGTCACACACAGTCTTCAGTCATGTCCAGTCCACAATCTTATGACCTCACATCTCCATTGTCATTGTCATCCAAATCCATGCAATTTACACCTGAACCTCTGATCTGTAAACGTGGTGTCTTCAGTAGTCTGCAGCCAACACCCACAAGGGTTCCAGTGTCCATGTTGACCAGAACCAGACACACAACTTCTCCACCAGCAATTCCAGCCCAGTCAGACTTTTCTTCAGAGTTAAGACCAACTACTTCAAAGTCCATCCCAAGTAGTTTATGCCACTCTGTGGTAACCTCAAGTGTTGATACCTCAGACAATGCTGGGTCTTCCTCATCTGGATTGTCACACCTCAAATCACCATCACAGAGCATCCTCAGCAGCTCCATCTCACCATTGCAGTTCCCTCAGTCACTCTCATCACCGGCAGTGTCACTCCTCCAGGCTGACCCTTCACCGCAGGGCACAACCACCTCCCCTTCTTCCACTGCTGCCATGTCCATTGTCACCTCCACACACTCATCGCAACCTGCAGACTTACCCAGTTTGAAACCTATATGCACATCTTCCTTACAGAGCAGCTCATCTACCCTACCCAACCCTTCCTCTTCCTCTTCACAAACACTGTCTCCATCACACCAAACCCACATTGAGCAGGAGGAGGATGTCATATCAATATCCATATCTACTGCTGACACAGGACAACAAGCAGCCTCACCAAAGCCTCCAACCATTTTCTTTCCCTCTCACTCCTTGCCTGGCCCTGCCTCCCTGCATGAGCATGGCCTGTGTCCTCCCTCACCAGACCACCATGCTTTCCTTCATCCAGGCAATGTGGATGCCTCACAGCTCACCCCCACACCCCCCACTCCAACACAGCCTCATCCCTCAGATACCCCTTCCACTCGCTCCCCAACCCCCACCTCTCCCCCTCCCACTCACTCCTCTAAGGCCAAGCCTTGGGTGCTGCAGAGGCTACTCAGTTTTAAGGTTAGTAGAATAAGATGTGAAAACACTTAAAACTGTTATCAATTACAGCTTTTAATGAGAATCCTGTCAGTATAATGTGTTGTGTTATTCAGCCTTAATATTTACTGAGCATTGAAAGTTATATGATGATATTCCAGCTGTAACCAGTTTTAATTTCATTGGGAACTGAAGTGTGTTGATTCAACACACACCACTGCTCTACTAACTGGTCATAATGGAGCAGATCTGATTGTATGAATATTTTAATTTGCTTATTAGATACATACTTGTACATACTCATTACATTACTGTTCCAGTGTAGAATGTATAACTATTTACTTTTGCTAAAACTGAACACATGTTAACCTTTGCATTGCTGTTTGGCAGGTGGACCTAAGCAGCTACAACAAGCGTGCTGTCAGCTTCTTGGCAAGGAACTTCTACAACCTCAAGTATGCAGCGCTGGTGCTTGCCTTCTGCATCAACTTTATCCTTCTCTTCTTCAAGGTGTGTGTTACACTCACATATACACATTACGTAATACATACATAGTCTAGGATGTATCAGTTTTATACAAAAAATATTTAAGTTACTTGTAGCATTGATATAACATTGTATATGTCAAGAGTTTATCATTTTACACAGGAATTCTCATCAGTACTAAACAGCAGTAATAAAGCTTTTGTATAGGAACGTTGTTAGTTTATATAACTCTTTATATCTCTTGTAATTCATTTCTTTTATATATATTTCTTGCAAGCACAGGCATCAAAGGTATGTTGGTTTTGTACTCACTGTAGAGAGAAGTTCAAAAGAATAAAAGCCATAGTGTGTGGGACAAGATGAAGGGGGAACTCCATCTTATTATGGCCTTTTCCTTATTATCAATTCAGATACTGTTTGTTTCAAAAAATGTTCAAAGAAAAATAAACTATAAGAGTAGAGACAGGAAAGTAATAAGAACACTTCTCTTTTAAAAGCCAAGGATTGATTATAATTTTATTTGCAATCATTCTGTGACAAATTAATTTTAAGCAGGATTCAGATCCACACCACTAATCTGCCCCCCCCCCACACAGGCATCAGCCATCACTGAGGATGTGGAGGAGGAGGAGGAGGTCACTGTCATGAACCCCTTCGCCTTTGGCTCTGGTGACTTGCTGGGCTCTGGGGATGAAGCAGTGCTGGGTGATGATGCAGTAGAGGCAGAACTGGGTTCCGGCAACTTCACTCTAGGAGGGGATGAAGAAGAAGAAGAGGAGGAGGAAGATGTAAGTTGTGCTTCTGTTGAAAGCCACTCTCTGTTTGTTGGTGTTTGTCAAGTTTTTAGATATTTAGATGAGGCAACTGACAAGACTGTTTTGTTTAATTGATTTTGTGAAAAATTATTTTTGATGGAGAGAGAGAGAGAGAGAGAGAGAGAGAGAGAGAGAGAGAGAGTTTGTGTTATCATTCAATTTGTCAGTCTCTCAGTTGACTTTTTTAACCTTGTGTAACCTCTGGTCTGCTGCTCACTTCTCACTACATCCCCAGGCTGAGGAATGGGTGCACATGGATGATCGCTACTTCTACCTGGAGCACATCCTTCGCCTGTTCTCTGTCACCCACAGCCTGGTTGCTCTCTGCATGCTGCTGGCCTACTACAACCTCAAGGTGGGTCACATAATCTAAGGGCTGGTGTTATTTTTATGAACTTATTCTATTATTTTCAGTATTTTCTTCCTTGTTTTCAGCCTGTTTCTTCTCTCCATCCTCTTCATTCTGCTTTTTCTCCTCCTTGTCCTCATCCTCTTATTAGTTCATATTAATTGTGTTTTTGAGTTGAATATTTCCAAACTCTACACATCACCAACTTCACATATAAAGTCAGACACTTTCCTTAGATTTTCAATTACTTGATAAAGAGTATAAAGTGATTGTAGCTTACCAAAGTGATGTCAGTGTTACCATCTGCTAAGGTGTCCATAGTTCCTTATTTCAGGTGTTCCCTTTATGTTACCATCTGGTTAGGGTTCAAAATATGTCCCCACTTTCTCATTCTTGCATTCACCTGGTCCTCTCTTTTGAAAGATGCCGCTTGTGATCTTCAAGCGAGAGAAGGATGTGGCGAGGAGGCTGGAGTTTGATGGTGTCTATGTGGCAGAGCAGCCTGAAGATGATGACATCAAGGCTCACTGGGACAAACTTGTTATTTCTGCCAAGTATGACCTTTTGCTCATTTGTATAGTGGATGGTAGTGGGAATTCCACAAAGTGCAACTGTAAGTTGCTGCTTTCTGCCAGGAATCAATTCAGAAATCTTTTGGCTGTAAGATAGGTTCCAATCTTCCATGATTTTGTCTGATAAGAACTCATTCTATATGTATGATTCATTGTCCCTTTGTCCCCCATAACTTAAACACCTCTGATTGCAGGAGTTTCCCCAACAACTACTGGGACAAGTTTGTCAAGAAGAAGGTACGACAAAAGTACAGTGAGACATATGACTTCGATGCCATATCCAACCTCTTAGGAATGGAAACAACGATGAGCTTCAAACAAGAAGAAGCATCCACTGGCATCATTGGCTAGTGAGTGCTACTTTTGGTCTTCTTACTCTTTATGATTTTCTCTCCCTATTTTTCTCCTTCTCTTCCTCTTTCTCCTCCTCATACTCTATCAGATCTATGCATCCAGCAAGGAAGACAAACATCCTTAGAGTAGTAGACTCACTATTGTCCTCTTTGTAACTTTATATCATTAGCCAGATTGTATTTATAGTTTCTGGAACAATCTCTCAAAATTTCTGTTGTCATGTTTCCTCTTCATGACACTGCCTCTTATTTCAGCCTCACCTCAGTGGACTGGAGGTACCAGATCTGGAAGGCCGGTGTTACAGTCACTGATAATGTAAGTGCTGCTGCATCTCTCCCTTATGCCCAATGTCACCTCATGTTTCAGTGGTATTGTGTTATGCTGTCATGATGTTCTCCTTCCCCATCTTATGGTGTGATGATTTTCCTTATTTTATTATAATGTCTTATGCTATTTTGTCTTGCATTTTAGTGATGTATGATTCATTTTGTGTTCCAATGATGTCTTTTTATCCCCCATTTTATTTCATCATGTTATACTGTTTACTGTTTCAAGTCTGTCTTTTTATGTGTTGTTGGGATGTAACATTGGTGTGATTATTATAGCCTGGCTCAGTGTTGTACTTTTCACTTCACTGAGGTGACTACATTAACTTTCCCCCATTTCATGTTCATTGTATTACTACCATTGTGTTGTACTACTGTGTTACTGTCACTGCCTAGAGAAAGTCAGGCTACACAGTTGGAGAAGGAATGAATAAGATCATGCAAAGAAATATCCTACGCAAGAATATCAAGAAATGTAGCAACAAGAGATTTAAGTATACGTCGAGGTAACATATGCAGTCTATTTCTACCACTTTTTCTCTTTTTTTGGACAGCAATTCTTGTACAACCTGTGGTACCTCACCTTCTCCATCCTGGGCAACATTAATTACTTCTTCTTTGCTGCTCACCTGCTTGATGTGGCTGTGTCCATCCCATCACTCAAGACGATCCTGCAGTCTGTCACTCACAACGGCAAGCAGGTGAGTGTCTGTCTTGTGTGTTCAATTGTATGGACTGTGAAAATTACATAAATAATGTAATGGTACTGAGTTTTAGTATCTCCTTTTCTTGTTTCTTTTTTCATCTTTTTTTTTTATGGAAAGTGTTTGTCTCTGATATAACAGAAGTGAAAATAACTTCACATTTATGGTATTTTGTATTTCTGTATGAATGTGTTGCCTTGCACTGCTGTTTATAACCTCTCCTGTTCCTTCTCTTGCAGCTGATCTTGACCTGCATGTTGCTCACTATCATAGTGTACTGCTACACTGTCATCGCCTTCAACTTCTTCAGGAAATTCTATGTTTCTGAGGAGGATGATGTAGTGGACCAGAAGTGTCATGACATGCTGACGGTGAGTGCTGCTTGAGGAAGGGAAGGGAGAGAGAGAGAGAGAGAGAGAGAGAGAGAGAGAGAGAGAGAGAGAGAGAGAGAGAGAGAGAGAGAGAGAGATCTAAAAATGCATGTTTAAAAGCCATATATTGATTATAGATAATGAAAATTTAAGTTTTTGTCTGACCTCCCAATTAAACCAGTGACACTTTATCCATCATAAAGGATTAGGAAAGGATAAAGGATTCTCAACCTAAATTACATTATTAGATGAAAGAGAACAATTAAGAGAAGTCATATTAGATTTAAATTATGTCAACACTGAACCTTATATCAACTGACCAAACTTGCTGCCTTGGTTATGCTCTGGAGACAGAGCTTGTAGCTCCCACTATGGCATAGAAGCAGTGAGTGAATGAGTGTCTGTTTTGGCAGTGTTTCGTGTTCCACCTGTACAAGGGAGTAAGGGCCGGTGGTGGCATTGGTGATGAGATTGAGGCCCCTGATGGTGATGAGTATGAGTTCTACCGCATCATCTTTGACATCACTTTCTTCTTCTTCATCATTGTTATCCTGCTGGCCATCATTCAGGGTACGTGCACAGTTGAGTGTGTCTATGCTAGTTAATCTGCAGGAGGAGAGTTGGCTGCTGATAGTTTTTCTTGTTAATTTTTTATTCTTCATAAAAAGACCAGCCTGTGAGCTATGACTTACATCTAGCTATGAATAAAAAAAATGTCACTTTTGTTTTTAAAATGTGACCTGTATGAAACAGCCCAGTCTTTATTTTATAAGAAGCATGACAGGCTGCTGTGCTTGGTGTTTCAGGTTTGATCATTGATGCGTTTGGTGAACTGAGAGACCAACTGGAGTCAGTGAAGGAGAACCTGGAGAGCTACTGTTTCATATGTGGCATTGGCAGCGACTACTTTGATGCAGTGCCACACGGGTTTGACATGCACGTCCTGAAGGAGCATAACTTAGCAAATTACATGTGAGTCTGGTAGACACATACTCTCTCTCTCTCTCTCTCTCTCTCTCTCTCTCTCTCTCTCTCTCTCTCTCTCTCTCTCTCTCTCTCTCTCTCTCTCTCTCTCTCTCTCTCTCTCTCTCTCTCTAACTGACTGTCATCTCAACCTCTGAGGTGTTCAGACATTGTACAGAAGCTTTACTTGAAAATCCAAAATTGATATGGCCAGTGTTTTCTATTATGTACCATATCAATCAATATGTAGCTTTCCATATTTTCTTTAGAAATGTGAAAAAATCCTGTGGTAAACAAGCTTTGACATTGCAGTTTTCATAACAGATTTTCATTACTGGTCATCTTATAGATCCTGATATCTTTGCATGAAATTGAGAGCCAAGTTTAATAATGTTTTCTTTTCTCCACCTCAGGTTCTTCTTGATGCATCTGATCAACAAAGATGAAACAGAGTACACAGGCCAGGAGACATATGTGTGGAACATGTACCAACAAAGGTGTTGGGATTTCTTCCCTGTTGGTGACTGCTTCAGGAAACAGTATGAGGAGGAATTGTCTGGTGGAGGGTCAGCCAGCTGAGCAACTCTTCCCTCACTTCCTCCATTGCTTTACATTTAAGTGGTATGGACACAAGTTTTTTGGTACAGATAATTCATGGTGTTCACTTGCTAGTTCGCAGCATCACGCAGTGCAGACAAGGGTGTGGCACCGCTCTTCTCCTTTGCGTGTGTGTGTGCTTGTGAAGGTCACTGAGACCTGGTGTTGAGCCCTGCTGCTTGGATGGAGCTTACCACTACACCCTCAAGTAGCTCTTGACATTTAGAGAACATTAGCATATATATATATATATATATATATATATATATATATATATATATATATATATATATATATATATATATATATATATATATATATATATATATATACCATATATGTACCATAGAAGTTTGTATAAATTAGGTATATATGTATAGCAG
This sequence comes from Scylla paramamosain, assembly GCF_035594125.1. Taxonomy (NCBI): domain Eukaryota; kingdom Metazoa; phylum Arthropoda; class Malacostraca; order Decapoda; family Portunidae; genus Scylla; species Scylla paramamosain. Next base: position 28,831,839 of record NC_087158.1, on the reverse strand, counting down.
GTAAATTCAGAAGAAATGCCAGCTACTCTGAATCATCCACAGCAGGTGAGAGCATTTTGTCAAAAGAAAATGGCATATTAGTGCTTCAGAGAATACTAGTTAAAGCAGCAAGACAGTTGTGCGTGTGATATTAATGTAATGTACTACTCTGTGCTGATCCCAGACTCTGGTGAAGGCAGTAGCGCAGCAGCTTGTTTCCTGTCCCCACCCCCAAGGCGTGAGGCGATGCAGAACGACTTGTTGTGGAACTGTCACTGCAGGTCACTTTGTTACTTTATCCCCCACCACCAAGGTGTGATTGTTGAGGTGTGTGTGTGTGTGTGTGTGTGTGTGTGTGTGTGTGTGTGTGTGTGTGTGTGTGTTTGTGTGTGTGTGTGTGTGTGTGGTTCCACCAGTTGTCCCACCCACATTGAAGTCACATCTTTACTCTCCACCCTCTCCTCTCCTGACTTTTGATCAGTTACTGCAGAGAAGAGAGAAGAATAAACAAATTTAAAGAGGCCTTAGTAACAAGAGGTGTGGCTTTTACCTGTGTTATTATTTAAGGTTTTCCATGTGCATGCCTTTCTTTGAGAGTCTGTTATATAAAGGAGTGGTCATGCCCACCACCTGTGTCCAGAAGGTGGCTGGAACACACCAAGTACCTAAGATGTTTGTCTGCGCCTCCCTCACCCATGCTGTAGATAATGAAGGGATCGAGCTGGGGTGGTGGGGAAGGCACTGCATGCCCTCTCACCCATCTTGATGCTCACGTACATTCAGTGCAACAAGAATAATAACTGCGTATAGCTCAGCGCCCATCATGTGTCCTTCCCTTGTTAGCCATCCTGAGGTTGCCCAAATCCTAACCTTCACCAGCAACTGCTCCCTTTTTTATTTATTTTTTTTCTATGCCACAGATTCTTTGTGGACTGAGAGGATCTTAATATTTGTTATTTATTTATTGGCTGATATCACTTGCTCTGATTTGCAATCAGTGTGGATCAGTCAGGTATCATACTCTCTCTCTCTCTCTCTCTCTCTCTCTCTCTCTCTCTCTCTCTCTCTCTCTCTCTCTCTCTCTCTCTCTCATGGATGAAGGAGGTCGCCAGTCCTGTATTGAGTTCAGAGACAATACTTATTGGCCTCTGGATCTCGATTTCTCCCACTGCTGTTGTATTTAATTGTCATATGTCCAAACAGTCCAGTCAGTCTTTTAAATGACTGGGCTATTTCCACAGATAGCTTCCTCGTTCACCTTCCCTCCCTCCCTCCCTCCTCCTAGCGATACGATAGACTTAACGAAACCCATGGTTGCAGATTTATTTCTCCCTCGTCCTGACACTCACAGTCCTGTTCAGCAGTCCAGCTTGGGATCGTTCTGCATCATACACATCGATTACTCTGTTGTTTTTTTTTATTCATAGTCTACTCTTTAGTTAAATAAACTATAAGAGAACTTCTGTTTGATTGCCTTTTGCGTGTCTTTACTTGAATTTTTAAGATGAAAATGTTTTTGTAACCTTGCTGTTTACCCGTGTTGTAGATAAACTTAACCTGTTTGTTAAAATTTTTAAGTGCAAAGAATGTAGCTTACTCAGTTTTAATATATTTGGGAACTGTAGCTAAAATTGACTCGAATTACGCAAAGCATGCGAGACTGCTCGTGTTGTTCGGTGTTAGCTTACTTGCTTCCTCCCATATTATGATTAAACTCGTGTTTTTAAGTACGAAGTGAACAAGATTTCATTAAAGGATTATTATAGTAGCTCATTTGACTTGACTGGACAAGTGTGGGTAGCACTAGTGAGCAAAACTTGTGATCGCTGTGTGGCTGTGCCTATTTTTTAACCAGACTCGTGGTGGCAGCCTGAGTGGTGGGTACATTTCCAAATGCTTAATATTGTTGTGCACTAATGAACACTTTAAGACAGGATAGTATGGTGGACATGTTGATATGCGAGCTATTTCTTTGTTCACCAAGGAGGTAAATGTGTTCGTATCCGCAGTACCTAAATTTTTGATCGGAGCAAATCACAATTTTATGTTCATGGACGGAATTTTTGTCGTTGCTGCCACTGTGCAGTAAGGCAAGGTAATAGTGTTTTATTCGCTATGTCAGTGCATTTTAATCAAAACGAAACCAAATTTTGTGTCAATTAAAGGGTTTTTATAATCAAACGAAAAATGCAGCTTCAAGTTGTTATTAATCAAGTGAGAACTATTGAATTAATCCAAAACAGTACAAGATGGTTTAAAATTCAAGCCTGTAGGATGTATTCTATTGTAAATATTTTGGTCTTGTGCTGCTCTGAGCTTTACCATCGGGGCGCCCCGGGTGTTGTGAAGCAGCCAACAGAGCACTCGTGGTTGTTAAGATGTTTTCCGCGTTCTCGTCATTGACATGACAGCAGCCAAAGTTTAGTTTTCGCCGTGGAAGATCTTGACGTTGATGAATTTTGTGCTGGGAGTCTCCAGGAAGACTCGCTTGTCGGGGATGCGGCGGTCGAGCGGGTAGCCCATGGGCCTTGTGTCGGGGTAGGGCTGTCCATGTCTGCCACAATGGGCATGGTTTCCGTTCACCTCACTCTCATCAATGTGCGCGTCAGGGGTAACGAAGACCATAAGGGCAAAGTCCATGCCGTTAGTCTTGCCCTTAGGCAGGAGCATCCTATCGGGAATACCACATGCTTCCACATACTTCTCCAGATTCAGGTCGTAACCTCCAGTCACAGCTTCGTCCGCCTTTTGCCGGAGGACCTTGAAGCTCATGGAATCGGGGCGAGTTACTGAGGATTCAGAGGACTTCCGAACCACCATGTTAGCTCCACTGCTCACTGGAATAAAGATATGCCATTGTTTGAGTAACGAAGTACGTAAACATCAGACATAATAAGTCTCTCTCTCTCTCTCTCTCTCTCTCTCTCTCTCTCTCTCTCTCTCTCTCTCTCTCTCTCTCACACACACACACACACACTCAACAAAACATGTTTACACTTACATTTCCTCCAGAATTTATCCATTTCAATGCAGTGCCAGCGACCCTGGTCCCAGGTGAACTCGACACCATGGGCGTCTCTCACAGGGCATAGGTATACGCGAATGGCAGCCTCGACCTCATCGTCGTTGTTGTTGTTGATTCCAAAGTTGTAGGCGAACTCCTTATGGTTAAGACGAGGAACACGGGCAGAAATTTCCACATCGGAGAATTCTGAGTGATCTGCAGCGTTTTCGAGATCGAACTCAAACTCTTCGAAGTAAGTTCTGAGTTCTCCATCGATGTTGATAGATTCAATACTTACTCCGGGGAATGCAAGGTCGTCTTTACTGTAGGGATCGAAGGAGTCCTTGTGCTCCTTGAATATGTTATCCATGTACTTGTGGAGCCTGAAGAAGCTGGGATCACGGGTAGCGGTTTCAAAGTGTTCCATGACACCGGGAGGCATGTTGAACTTACCCTGGGGATCACCCTGGCGGCCAAGCATGATGTGGGCCGTGTTGTGCAGGGAGCCGTAGTAATTCACGTTGGGGCTGTACGTGGATGACTCAATAACGTCTCCCAGGATATCGATGCCGTGATCATTACTAATATCAATAGTTTCGCCGTTTGGATTGACGATGTAGCCGCGGGCGATGGCATCACGTATGCGGTACTCAGTGATTACCATGTCCCTCACTCGCGCCACGCCTCTCACATCGGTGAAGCGAATGTTATCAGGTCTTGCAGGGAACTCTCCGCCGAACTTGTAACTTGTATGGGGCGCAAACCCGTCCCTGATGACATTCTCCCAGCTGAGTTCATCCACAACGTCCAGCCAGTTAGAGAGTCTCTCACTGTTGTAGCGAGCAGAGAGTTGGTGGTGCACCCAGAAAAAGAGTTCGCCCTTCCTATCAATGTGATGGCCATAGGAATCTGTCCACCAGAATGGGAAGTCCATGTGCCACGTGACGTGGTGGACGTTCATGCCAATGTCTTCTCCAAAGTAAGCGACTTGTTGCTCCGGGTTCCTCCTTGATCCGGTGAAGTTCATTCTGAACGACCCTGGAGTGTTGGTCATCTGGGCAGCATAGGCTTTGTTGATGATTTCACTGTTCGTGAAGAGATGGGGCGTAACTTCATAGAGAGGAGGCAGGACAATGCCTTTGCCGAGCGGCGAGTGGATGATGGTGACATAAAGAGCGTAGACAAACTCTCCTTCGTTCATGTGTTTGCGGAAGAAGGCGGCACTTCTTGAGAATTCTTCCCAGGTCTGGCATTGCATGAAGACCTCAAACAGCATCAGAGCTTCCTCTCGCTGGCGAGCGTTGAACAGAGAGAACACGCGGTGCCTGCTGGCCAGGCGGTGATCGTGCAGCTCTTTCAGCAGCCTCAGAATAGCTACGCCTCCATCCTTGTACCTAGTGACATCCAGTGTGGCCTCAAAGGTGTCAGCAGCGGCATTCAACTCGGGGTAAGTCACGTCATCATAGATCCTGTGCAGCAGGCGATTGACATCCTGCTGCTTCTTAGCGACCGTCACGACTGCCGGGAGAGAAGCTTCTTAAAATCCATGTTAAAAAAAAAAAAAAAAATCTTGAATATTTGTGTACTTTTGTGAAAGTTTCATTATACATGCAACATAAATCCTAGCTGTTGATGGCAAGCTGCTTTCCGTCATTATATCATGTCACGTTGAAATTTTACAAATTTACCATAGTAGTGTGTGTGTGTGTGTGTGTGTGTGTGTGTTTAAGAGTAAATGAAAAATCTGAAATGCCGTGACAGATGGCTGTGCATAAACCGAGGATTTTTTAAAGAAAATTTGAATGAAATATAAATTATATGAAATTTTAAGACCATTAAAAGACTAAACTGTGCAGATAATATTAATTTTTTGTTTTCAAAAAAAGTTACAGTGTATCTGAAACTGATCACGACGCGAGAGAGGTTAACACTCGTGTTAGGTGAGGCGAGAGCAAGAGTGAGCGATGGTGGTGGACAACAGCTTAAGGAAAGAGCTGGGAAAACAGGAATGCTAGACTGGTGGTTATATAGAGAAGAGTATGGCAACACACACACACACACACACACACACACACACTTTTTTTTATCAGGCGAGTTGCCACATATTGCAGTTCGCATCACTCATAGGACAAATACCATCAACAATAACAACAAAGAAGGAAATGGGGAAAGAGTGACAAGAGAAATAGTGACAAGGTTCAACAGTGAAGGGATAGAGGCCGGTGTTGGAAAAAGAGAGAAAACAGAATGGTAGAAAATAGGAAGAGACAGAGATGACATGAAACAGAGGCAGCAGAATGGTAGAAAAATGTTGAGGATACTAAGGAACTGGAACAAAGGAAAGGCAAGACAAGCAGGATGTCAGGAGTGGTGAAAAAACAGTAGAGTGTTAGGGAAAAAGAGTTAGGATCGGGATGGTATCTAAACAACGAGACGAGGAGTGGTAAGAAGAAATGAATGAAGGGACAGGAGGATGGAAAGTGGTGCGCTGGGATGGAGCTGATAATGGCAGAGAAGGAAAGAAGTAAGTCTAGGATTGAAGGATCAGTAGTGACGCGATGGGGAATGATAGGTCGCAAAAGAAGGAAGGGAATGATAACATAGTGATGGGATGAGTAAATTGTAGATGACGAAAGATGAAAGAAAGTGGCAAGGTAGCTGGTGGTAAGATGGTTAAAGTGAAGTTGACTAAGGAATGAAAGCGATGGGACGGAGGAAGTGAAATTGATCAAAGAATGAAGGAAGTGACAAAGTACCTGGTGGTAGAATGGGCAGAGTGAACCTGACTTATGAATGAAGTGACATGATATCTAGCGGTGGGACAGAGTGACAGAGTGACGAAAGAATGAAGAAAGTGTCATAGAAGGTCTACTGATGGCACAGCGCGGGAGACGGGACTGGGTCTTACCGGGCTGGTCACCCTGGAAGTCGCTGAGGCTGGGCCAGGCTGCAGCGGCGACAACCAACGAGCACAAGACGAGCAGCTTCATGGCGGCGGCTCACTGTGTCTCTCGTCTCTCCTGCAGGGGTTTATATTGCCCCTCCTCCTCGCCCTAAGCCTAATCCCCGCACCGTCGTCACCACCTCGAGTTTATTCGTTATCTGTCCGCCTATTTTGATCGTTATCCCTCCAGAGCTTTTGTTTCGTAATGGAGGTTTCCGTATTGTTAATTTCTTAGCCGAGTGATATCTTAAGTTATGTTTTTTTTCTTTTTTTCATCTTCATTAACGACCAAATAAGAGGAAAAAAAATCAAGCACCTCGTTTCTGCAAGGGAGCTGTGTATTTTTATTCGAAAGGTGCATTTCTTCAGTGGGTAGTTGTTTGGTCACACTTTCGAGTCTTAGCGCCGAACTTCTTCCTCTCAACATGAAACTTTTCTCTTACCTTCAAGCTGTTTTCTTAAAACCCCAAACTTTCCTGGTTAACCTCAAGGTCCTTCATCTCAACTTAAGGCTCTTTCCTTTTATCGTGAAGCTCCTTCTTAACTCAAAGCGCCTTCCCCTTAACTCAAGGTTTCTTTCTCTTGGCTTCAAACTCCTTTGTCTTAACTCTAACCTTCCTATGAGTCCCAGAATGTTGTTGTACCACCTCTCACTCATTACTCCAGTTTACCTGCTTAATTTCTACCCTCACATATGATGGTCCACCAAGTAATTGTATTTTGTTAGTATGAGTCCTGGCACATAATAGTAATTAGTAAAATAAATAAATAGAAAAGTTCATTGGATGTTTTTCAAGGTGCAGCTTACCTAACCTAACTCCGCGTCACTTTATTTTCTTATCCCACCCTCAACCTCCATTTCAGCCAATTTGCACTCCGCTCCACCACCCTGTTTACCTAACCGCCCCTGCATATGTCACGTACGCAAAATACATTCATCTCTTCCGTGATTTAATGCTGGCTGCCCTACTGTTCGTGGTAATAAAGGTCATTTTCTGAAACACTTCATTCAAAGAAGCTCTAGTTGAAGTTACGTGGATTTTTTAAGGGTGTTTTATGGTTCTAGTAATAAATTAACAAGATTTCTTCATTATTAACAGAAGCACCCTTGAGAACACAGCTAATCGTCTCTGTGGCCTTTGAAAATAGTCGTGGTAAGAGAGCAAAGCGTTTCTGAATAAGGGCCTGAGTTGATACCTGTATGGTGACGCTGGTTTCATTTCCTTGAGCTCTTTTAATGTTACATCACGGGATTTTCGTTAGGTACCTAATCTTACGCTAACTCTGTTAACAAAAAAAAAAAAAATTGCCGTGTGCTTTTCCAGCCTGCCTCTCTGATCTTTATAAAAGAAATGCATTGAGTAAACGACAGAAAACACAGCACAGCGAGAATCTGTTGAGATGTTTATATAACTCACGTGGCCCAGGTTAGCGGGACACGTTTGGTGTATGTGGGCAACGCTGGTTTATTGCGACACAAATACAATTGCAATGTAAAAAGAATGCGTGTCCAGAGAAATGAAATCTGCCTGTTCTGTTCGTCGTAAAGTTGATTTAGTTTTACTTTTTTAGAGAAAATCTTCAACAAACATTAAAAATATCCGTATTTGATAAAATGCCATGTATGACTTGGTACAGAAGGTTTGGCTGTCTCATGAATGTCGGTGCACCATAATGTGTATAGTTAATTATCTCCCGCACACCTCCCATCACGCGCGCTCGGGACCATTGAGAAAGCCCGTGATTCAAGCATTATCAAATCCTAGCAATAAGGAGTCTCGGAACCGTGAAATCGCAGTGTGTGAAGACAGACGAAGATGATTAGCACAAATAAACTAGTGGCTGTTTCATCAAGGGGAAGAGAAAAATAACCACGAGTGTTCTTCATATAAGTCTTGATGACATTAAGGTTCCATCAGGCAAGGAAGCTCAGCACAATAAGTGCTGACGAAAACAAGTGTGTCCAAGCAAGGAAATATTTCGCCCCGCTGCCTTTCCTTCAGGCAAACAAGATTTTTTTTTTCATTGAATCTTACTGCTGTTATCAGCGTCTCTTGTCTATCCTGGGCAGGCCACGACCTGGGTGATCAGCGGGAAGGGTGTGGGTGATATCGGCGAATATGAATGGCGGCTCCCGGACAGTCATCCCAAAGGTCAAGGAGCGCCGGTCACTCCACTGCCTTTTTTTTTTTTTTTTTTTCCGAGGCACGTGAATCTAAAGAAAAAAAGAAATGGTCTTTCGATGTGTGTGTGTGTGTGTGTGTGTGTGTGTGTGTGTGTATGTATATATATATATATATATATATATATATATATATATATATATATATATATATATATATATATATATATATATATATATATATATATATATATATATATATATATATATATATATATATATATATGTGTGTGTGTGTGTGTGTGTGTGTGTGTGTGTGTGTGTGTGTGTGTGTGTGTGTGTGTGGAGAGAGAGAGAGAGAGAGAGAGAGAGAGAGAGATTTCTTTTGTTTGTTCTATCATCCTTGGTCTGTGTCCGCTAGGGTCCAGGGAGAAGCAGCATTACGTCTAGAAGCTTTGCCGGGGTCACCACGCACCACCTGCGTGTCCAGCCTGTTGCTACGAAACGCGAAGAGTGTTTAGGCTTACATAATCTTTCAGTGAATTTTCTTTTTCGATAAAGAATGACACAAGTTCCGGAGGCACAGCGGTGCTAAGTGTGGCTGTGGCGTGAGAGGAAAATATAATTTATCTTAGTGCTAATCTTTTTTCTCTTGTATGATGTTCTTTGTTTTTTGGTTGTACTCTCTCTCTCTCTCTCTCTCTCTCTCTCTCTCTCTCTCTCTCTCTCTCTCTCTCTCTCTCTCTCTCTCTCTCTCTCTTTCTCGGACTGTGGTATAAGGGAACTATAGTATTAATGAGAACTCTTTCGGGGATCTACTTGTTCGAATTTGCAAGTACTTTTTAACATTTAAGTGATGTAACGAAAAAAATTTACGTAATTAAAAAATATAGTTTAGAAAAGTATTTGAAAGGATCACATACGTTTAAGTAACCGGAAAATATGCACATTTTTTTTTCAGATGTATACCAATTCAAGTTACCTAATCATAACAACAATACTAGGGATAGTTAAGGATAGTTAAATCGCTACACCACCACCACCACTACCACTACCATCACCACCACCACCACCATCATCGTTATCCACAACAGCCCAGTAACTACAACAAAAGTAGGTGGAGATATGTAGCTTGCCCTCGACACTTATCTAGCACTATCACCTGAAGGCCTAGCGATCGTGTAGCCTCTTGTTCAAAAGAATGATAAGACAACAACGAAGCGCATGGTGGCAATGGCTTAGGACTAGTGCTTGAGCCTGTGCTTATGGTCACGTACAAGTCAGAGCCGTCGTGGTGATCAAGGTCTATGGAATCTCATATATGGAGGGTGATAATAATAACACCACGCAGCGGCTTCCACTTGCTTGTCTGTGTGAGGAGCGTGTTTGTCTTAAGGTGGCCAAGGGAACACTGTACTTTGGTCCAAGTGTTTACCCCTACACTTCCTGTTAAGGTAGATTAGGACACGATCTTTTTTTTTAGTGGTTGCTATGCTCGATGATTCCTGCAGCTATTTTTTTTTTTTTTTTTTTTTTATTCTATGGAAGACGTTGCGCTGATTGCATTTTAAGTTTGGAAAAAAAAAAAAGTCGCGACGAAGCAAGGCCCCTTTCGGTGACACACACACACACACACACACACACACACACACACTTTTGTTGTTGTTGTTGTTGTTGTTGTTGCTGTTGTTGTTATTATTATTATTATTATTATTATTATTATTATTATTATTATTATTATTATTATTATTATTATTATTATTATTATTACTATTATCATCATCTCATCATCATCATTATTTATTTATTTATTTATTTATTTATTTATGTAAGAAAGGTTGAAGGTTACGAAGTAGAGAGAAAGAGAAAGGAGAAGAGGAGAAGGAGATACGTACAATAGGAGGGAAGAAAGATTCCCAAATGTGGCACACACACACACACACACACACACACACACACACACAGAGAGAGTGTATAATGGATACTAAAAACAACGTCGAGAATCTTATTTAATACATGAGTCAAACATTGGTTCCCCTCTGAAATAAACAAATAAATAAATGAATGGATGAATAAAAGAAAATAAGTTGTGAATGAAAGAACTTCAGCAACGATGTATACGACCATGAACTACACGAAACAAAATGTATACTTGCAGATGATGCAGAGTTGCTTTCTTGTTTTATGTGATTAGACAAGAAAAAATTCGTGTTTCCTACTTGCTCGCTAAAACTCTTAAGCAGAACTTAAAAAAAAAAAAAAAAATAGTATGAAAGAATAGTTTTCAGAGCTCGTTTGCAATAGTGAGGGAGATTTGCGTTCGTTCTGGATTCCATTGAAACATAGTAAACAAGAACAAAAATCCCTTGAACTGTATTTTATCATAATTATTGTTACATGAATAATTACGGACATACGTAAGTCACAGTATTAAAAGCTAAAAGAGCGAAACAGCTTAATGGAATCACAGTATGTTTCTGTAACAGTAATTCTTGATGAAAACCACCAATTCTTTTGCAGCATATGACTTCATGTTGAAGAAAATAACAAATTGCGCTGCTCACAAAAACCGTGTAGTTTCCGCACAAGACAAGCACAACCCCAATCCATCTCGGCACGCCAGACATTAGAGGCATCTTGAAATATGTTGTTTTTTTTTGTTGTTTTTTTTTATATAGTGAAATTATTCCCAAGTTCTATATCATTTGTGTGAAAATAGGAACCAGACAGACAAAAAAGCTTGGCATTCATTGCAACATGTATGACGAAATATGCATCTTAGTATATATATATATATATATATATATATATATATATATATATATATATATATATATATATATATATATATATATATATATATATATATATATATATATATATATATATATATATATATATATATATATATATATATATATATATATATATATATATATATACAGTATTTAAATTTATCATCATAACTCATGATGAAATAACTACTTAAAAATCAGTTTTATTCATGATAACTAATACTTAGAGTCTTAGACTAAAGGTAAATAAAAGGTAACAAGTGCAGACTATTGCCTAACAACACTAAAACTCTGCTGTCCTCCACTCTGCCCTGACACCACCATTTGCATGATACCCGTCCCAGGTGTGAGATTAAAGGAGGTGAACAGAGTCTCCCGTGGCGGCGAACTGTCCATGGAAGGTCTGTGTCACCTTGCCCTGAGCCACACACTCCACCCTTGCCACCTCCTTCCAGCTGGTCGGGTCCAGCACCAGCAGCGCAATGAAGGTCGGGTTGTTCTGCAGGGGAATGGCAAAATTAATACTTCGGTGTACGCGTTAGGGAAAGATTATGGCATCAGGCTTGCTTTAGATCCCTGGTGTCGTTTACCTTATCAAGGAGAGTAGTGAGCACAACGCCCTCCTCCTCGCGGGTGGCGTCCGGGGCCGCCACGAACACCGGTTCGCTCACCAGCTTGCCTTCCTCGTGCCACAGCTGCGTCTCCCCGGTGCGCATGTTCATCTTCACTAGCTGAGAGGGAAGAGTTTTTAACTCGCAGCCCTCTCTTTCTACACCGGGTCATGTTACATAATGTGTATTTGGTTACTGAAAAATTACATTTGGTTCCTCCCGTTCATTTACGTATATGGTCAGTAATCCAGTCTGCACGAATGAGTGGCGTTCTAAGCTTAGTTCCTGTCCTGCCTGCCACTTTAGTTCCCGATACCCAACAAGAATAAAGACGGAGCCAAGCATTTACCCTTGAGAACTGCACCCCGAGAGGGTTGACCTCCACCCCGTATGCAAAGGTGTAAGGTTTGCCGTTGTACTTGTAGTTTATCCTCGGTAGGTCAATAATGTTGGGGGAGATGACTTGTCCCTCCACGAAGATGGTGCCGTCCTCCAGCTTCCGAGCGGTGCACTTCGTGTCCTTTAGTGTTACTGAAAAGTATTGTCATTTATGTTTACTTTATTTAGCACATCATTGTGTGATTTCATAATATGTGTAGCCTTGCTGAATCTCAGAACATTATATTTTTTCCAATGTACAACTAGTGCAGCATGTGTGTGTGTGTGTGTGTGTGTGTGTGTGTGGCTACTAGTTCATATGAAGCAAACATATTCCTAATGAAATTTCAGCAACAAAACTCGGCACTCATACAATAGAAAAGTCAAAATAACATAAGAACACAATGCATAACAGCGCAAAATAGGATTAAATGCTGTGCTTGTTACTGTTAGTGCGTGAATTCTCGTGGCATCGCGTCCTCATGCACGTACCCAAGTTGGTGTTCGTGTGGGTTCCTTGCGTGCGGAGCGGCAGCACGTAGCGACGGTGGTGGGGCAAGTCGCTCGGGGACACTTGGAAGTCACCTTGAGATAGATTCTTGAGCAGGAACTGCGAGATGACCTGCGGGAGTGACAGAACACCATAAGTGTACCTCAGACATCCTGGCATGTCTGTTATGAAGAAATCGATCTTCACAATGTTCCAGCAAAGAAAAATATTTATACGTAAACATTGTGGAAGTATTCTTTCGATAAAACTCGGTTTCCTTTCTTTTCTTCCTTTCCTTTACTTATTTATCTATTTTTTTTTTTTTTACCTTGACGAGTTTTGATAAATAATTTGAGTTTTACAATCACTGTTGAATGTAATGGCGTTCACCAATAACAATCTTGCATATAAAAAGAATTAAAGCTAGTAACACAAACGAGACCGGGAAAAAAATCCACTCACATCTCCAGACTTGATGGCGCAGAGGTCCACCACCAGGTGGCCGTCCTCCTCGTAGGCGTTGGTGTGGTGGAAGGTGAGGAAGGCGTCAGAGGCATACTTAGTGGAGAGGATCTCCCCTGTGTCACGCCGCACCACGTGGAACTTGGTCTGGAGGCAACGCGAGCCGGTGAGAGAGAGAGAGAGAGAGAGAGAGAGAGAGAGAGAGAGAGAGAGAGAGAGAGAGAGAGAGAGAGAGAGAGAGAGAGATTTTATAGAATGTTTCACTGACATGCCAGATTTTGTTAGTATATAAACATTCTAACAGATCCCATTCAAGGCTTAAGTCCGATAGAAATCTACAGAAGTCTTGCAATTATTGCAGCCTGACTAGTGAGGGTAGGTTTCACGCCAATACAGTCTTCTTTCACGGCTGACCCGAGATGGTTTTGGTGTCTAGAATTTACTTATTGTATCGCTTCTTCAAGGTACATTTTCGAAGCTCATATTGGCCGTGACTTAATCCTTGGAACACGATGTGATATATCAAATATATGTTATCAGTTTTCCCAGCAAATCTTAAAATCATACTAAAACAACTTTCTTGCAAGTTTTCCAGTTGCTGAGTGTGATGGTAAGGCTACTGGTTGTACTGTAGGTGAGAGCAACGAGTTTTAGAGGTGCTGATACTGAAAAGTGATGGTGGTGGTGAAGATGATCTCGAAATTGTGGAGGTGGTGTGTAGGGTAACAATTGTGATAGTGAGGTAATTGTACCGCAGACCTTCTCCTTGCTGTGCCACTCCATCGCCGCCAGGAAGCTCTTCCCCAAATAGGCGTTGAGGAGAAACTTCTTTAGGTTAAGGACGAAGGGCTGCTCCACGAAGATGTAGTAGTTCTCGGTGATGCCAAAGGAATGGTAATAGGAAGGTTGCAGCTTGTGTTTGCAAGGGATGCTGCTCACCACCCTGGCCTGATCCAGCGAGGATTTCTTCTTACCTGCCAATGGTTCACCAAAGTAGCCAAAGTGAAGCAGAATCACAATAGAGAGAAAAGAAATGTTAATGAAGGAAAGCTGTCTTATTCTTCTTACATTAGGCGCTCTTCTACGCGAATACTGTTGTTCACTACGGTGTTCTCAAGATAATGACCATTTTTATTTGGAAAAAAAAAACTTCTCTCTAGTATTCTTCCCGCTGATTTCACTTGGCTATCAAACTCCATGATAGAGAGAATTAATTTGTGTTTACGAATAAAATATCTGGCCATCACCATCACCACCACGTGAGTGACATGCCATACCTCTACACTCTTTTTGTCCTCCATTAAGCACTCATTTATCTTTTCTTTGGTGAACATAGTTTCTTTGATAACTACACATCCACCATGGAAATATGGGATGCTGCTCAAGCAAAGAAAATAAATCAAGATTGTGCTCAGGTACTAATGATTCCACAAAATTATATTTAGCAGCTTTCACTCATTTTCTTCCCAAGGGCTATTTTATAACGCAATTATTACTCGTGCAGGAAATATTCCTTACCATTGACCACTGCAGGTGGAGGAAACTTGACAATGGTGTATCGTGGCCCTCCTTTCGCGGCGAACGAACTGGCCATGTTGTAAACAGTGCCGTCAGGGTCCACGTGTGGGTGGGCCGTGGCAGTGTTGACAGCCATCAGGTATTCGTCCAGATTTGTCTGTCATGGGCAATGACACATTAAGCCTTGGCATAGAGAAATCCTACCAATCCGTCCGCTCCAGATAACAAACTAGACTTGGATAACTTTCCCTAAAATTTGCTTTCCTGCTTCAGTTAACAAACAAGACTTGAACCCAAAAACTTGCTTATCTGTCTCAGATACCGAACAAGACGAATACTTTCCTAAAAATTTGCCTTCGTGTTTCAGATAACAAACAACACATGAATAACTTGCAAATGCTTGCCTTCATGTTCCCAAAAACTTACCCATCTGCTCTAGATAACAAACAATACAATTTAATAACTTCCCAAGACTCGCCTTCTCGCCCACAGTTTCCAGAGTCTCGGGGTCTATCCTTCGCATCACATTGGTCTCCGTCATGGCGTACAACTCATCGCCGAAGTGACACACGCTCACGAGGCAGTTGTCCGTTATATCCCTTTTGTTCAGGGGCGTGAAGAAGCTCATGAACCTGCGAAGCAGAAAAAAGGCATTTGTTGTAACAGTATACTGGTAAAGAAAATGCATTGTACCTTCCATACCAGCACCTCAATAGGTCTGGCTGTGTAAGTTTTCTCTTAACTCAGTGAGTTTGCTAGAACCGCTTGAATTGTAACCCGCAACTTATCTGAGATTACCCACAAAGACTGACTCACACAGGTCCATTGATAGAAAACGGGCAAACTTTACAATGAAAGAAAATGAGCTCAAGTATAAGAGAGTAAACTTGCTTGATCAATTGAAGTACGAATAAAACATCACTTGACTTCTCTTACCAGTAGAATTCCTTTCCTACCGCCCGTAAACTTCTATCCTTTCCTCACCCCTCTTCATAGTTTTTTTTTTTTCTTTTTACGCTCTGCAATGCTCAATATTCTTAGTCACACAAAATTGGGATGCTAGTTCTGGCTGGGTTACAACACGCTTTTAAGATATTTTCACAGCTCACGCATAAATTTTGTGTCCGCAAGTGTAGTGCTGTTGAGTCATGTGGTGTTAATTCAGGCAGCAATATAAAGTATATGGTAAGTTATTACCTGTTTATTTGTATTCATAGTTTGATGTTACTCGTCTTTACTTGCCCGACACTCCCAAGTCCTGATTCACACACGGAACCATTTTGTTAAAAGGGCGACCAGTTTTTTTTTTTTTTTTTTTTTTTTCTTAATGTACTGCATGGTGAAACTTTGAGATTACTGTAGCTTTCAAATAATAGCGTATTTGATGAGCCTTAAAGAATGTTATTTAGGGAGCAGACCAAAAGCTTAACAATCGAGATAGAAAAATAAATAAATAAATAAATAAATAAATGAAGATGACATTGGCGGGAGAGTAATGGAGTAGGAACCTTAGGGATGGTTGCGTTTAAATAAATAAATGAATGAATAGATAAAATAAATGGCAACAACAACAACAACAACAAGATGAAGACGGCGGACAAATGATTAGACAGATGAGATAAGTTAGTTGTACCCGGCAAACCTGAAATAATCTGGCAGTCGATTAAAGATAAGTAGAAATTAGGGGAGGCAATTATGTCTCGCTTTTACGTCCAGTTTCTCTAGTTTGCTGGGGCTAGAGCGGTGCCTCCTGACAGCTGTGGCACTTGGGAACCGTTATCCCGAGAGGACGGCCTTCCTAACTATGGGCCGAATCCTAGCGCCTGAGGAAACCTCGCCCCCTGAAGGGCGCGCGGTACCACTGTACCACGGCAGCACAAATAAATTCAGTAGAGAAATCATGGAGCCTGATGATAATGATGATGATGATGATGATGATGAAAAGATTTGGCGGTTCACATCGGTTGTACGTTGAATTTACGAGCAGCTGTCCTTAAGTGTTATCTTGAACGTGTGAGAATCAGTGTTATGACGCTTCACTAATGATCACGAGTGACTACGTGGCAATACTGAGATAATGTGCGAGTATCTCTATAATCTATCTGCGATAAAATTATTCAATACAACATTGTATGATGCTTCTCTCTCTCTCTCTCTCTCTCTCTCTCTCTCTCTCTCTCTCTCTCTCTCTCTCTCTCTCTCTCTCTCTCTCTCTCTCTCTCAGCCAGTGCCCTGCCTTTGGAACAACGTCTTGCAGGGGTCTGGGTACGCCCCCGTGCCGAACTCTGTCACAACAATACGATTCGCCTTCAGATTCTTCTTGTAAGTGTCGCCCTGCAGGAACCTGTGTGGAGGAGGAGACAGGTTGTAAGTTTGCCATATAATCTGCCGCCATGTTGTGGGCAGCGAGTTTAGAGATATAACTGTTTACAGAATCTTAGTTAAGTTCTCCGTAATATGTGACTCCGTACTATTTGTTGATTCATCATTACTATTTGTGTTTAAGGAGCTAGTTTTCTTGAAAATATACTACTAGGCTCATAGATTTTCTCTCGATTTCCCTTTACAAATCCATGTTTACCTGGACTGGTACGTAACGCGGCCGTCATGGATGATGAACTGGTGGATGAGAGCAGACATGTCGAACAGGTGGTTGAACTGAGTATCACCGAAGCCAGTCTTTCCCGGCCCGTTGCGAGTCAGGCGTCCGCTGAGCCACTGCGGGAGCTCCCCTGTAAAGGATTCATATAAAGTTATTGCCGAGGATGGTGCTCCTAATTTTGATTTATTAAAGTTGATCTGATGAATATGCATTCATCTGACTTGTCAGTATACACAGAGTGGTCGGAGTGAAGTCTCCATGGTCTGTGTAAACAAATGTTAACATTTTTCTGATCGGGGAATGCAAAAACTAGATAAATAAAAAAATAAAGACTTTAACACTTAAGAATCTAGTCAGAAGCAATTAAAGATTAACCAGTCCATACCTTTACGAGCATAGCCATCAGATCAAATTCTAACACAACCCTACCAATGTGCCCTGTCTTTCCTCACTACCGGAACTCAAGAAGTGACTTCCTTCTTTCCCCATGTCTTATTTCACCGGTTGCCACACAAGATTCCTCCACGCTTCATCAACTTACACTTAAATAAATGCAATATGGGAAAAGAGTAATTTATCTAAGAAAGTAACACATCCTAATATATCACCATTTGTTCAACTTCTGTTATCACACCTCACACTCCGATAAGACATAAGAACTATAAGAATTGGAGTGAGTGATAGTACAAGCATGACGTAAATACTTTCAGGAGGTGAAGCACACGTCGCCTGTCCCATAAAATCCAAGATGAGGATGCCTTTATAGAACACAAATGATCCACGTCGTCGAAAGTTTCTTGCCAGTGTTCAGGATAATTTTGGTGCCACAGTCGTCACAGTCCTCACCTTTGACCTTGCCCTCGACAGGCTTGGCGGTCTCCTTCTCACAAGAGCGCATCCAGATGAGGGAGTTGTTGGTTTCCTTCAGATACACTGGGGTGTGTTTCGCCGCCATGATGGATTACTGCAGTGTGTTACTGTTTTTGTTTTGTTGGTGTTGCTGATGGTGGTGTTGCCGTCGTCTGGCTGTTGTTAATGCTGCTTTGTTGGTGCTGTTGTTGTTTATGACTTATTAACGTCTGTAAAGAGAATGAAAAATCATTATCATAATGCTGATAATGGCTATGTCTCGTGAAGTCAAGCCTCTGATAAAACGGAAACGTAGTATGCAGAAAACAAAAACCATGTCCTTTGCTTGTTCCCTGCCGTATGAGGACGACCCGTTTCCGTCAGTGGCGTGTACGAGACAGTCTGTGTGAAATTGCTAACCATTCAGCACTTACTGTGAGTTCGATAATCTCAGTGAATCAGCCGCAGACTGAGAGGTGAGCTCGGATGTGTTCCTGTCACATGAAAGGACAGATTTAATTTACGCTGCATAAAAAAAAAAACATAAAATAAATAAATAAATAAATAAATAAATAAATACAAACTGAAAAGGAAACATCACTTTAGCTTTCTGATTCTATTTCGTTATTTAAGTTTTTCCTCACAGGAATCATTACATTGATTTTTGAATCACCATTCAAGAAAACGATAATAATACATATATGTACTTATACTCATCTCACACACACATCAGTGACGGTGTTGCACAAATGACGGAGCACCTCGAGAGTACGATGAGTTATGTAAGTGTCCCAGGCTGGGGAGGCAAGTAGGATTTCCTCTTTCGCTCAAGGACAAGCCACCAGTTTGTTGCCAACGTGTGCATTCATCTCAGGGAAGTTCAGTGCAATAGTTAGGTAAACAATCTTTTCCAATACATAATTACTTTTCTCCAAATTTTCACTTGTAGAAAAGGCATCCATCATGTTGAATTTACGCTACTTGGGCCAAGATTTAAAACTAAAATTTATTTAAAACTTGTGCAGTGAATTGCTGCAGTTTTTAAATAATTCATTTCGAGGATTACGATTCTTGTTATGCACGACATGGTGTATCTGGAGTCGATGTTTAGAGTCCGCGTTCTTACAACGAAACGGTTGAGAACGCGACTCTAAAACAGAGTCCAGACACCATCCCGTGCAGCTCCCACAGCAGCAGGAATGGTATTGCACGAGTACCAACCTGTTCGGCAGCTGTCGCCACACTGAGGAAGTACGACACAGAGACGCAACAACACCGGACACTTCAACTATCACTTCAAACAGACTCCATGGCACACAAAATTATGCATAGTAACAGATAAGGTGTTGCTCCATCACACACACACACACACACACACACATCTGTACGTGACATTCCTGTTAGTTTATTTCTTTGGTGGTTGTTTTTCTTCTGTTTTAATATTTTTTTCTATTGTTTATTTATGTTTTGTCCCTTGTTTCTTTGTTCGATGGTAATTTAGTTATTCATTTTTTTTTGTAGAACGTCAGTAAAACATAAAGAAAAATCTGCCCTCCGTCCTGTAATATATGGGAAAATGTTAGGCTTTGTAGGCTATCTCGTCTAACCTCTCGCGCTCCCTCCTTCCTAGGCATTGAAAAAGTGCGGGAAATTTGAAGGTTTATAAATGCACTGGTGTGTGTATGTGTGTGTGAGTGTTATTGCTAGTCTCTCTCTCTCTCTCTCTCTCTCTCTCTCTCTCTCTCTCTCTCTCTCTCTCTCTCTCTCTCTCTCTGTCAGTAGTTGCACAGGTCTTCAAGGGTATTTTTACGGTTTTAATGACAGATTAACAACATTTCTACATTAATAACAGGAGAAACACCATTGAAAACCCTGATAATCATCTTTATAGCTTTGAAAAACAGTCGTGAGGAGAGAGAGAGAGAGAGAGAGAGAGAGAGAGAGAGAGAGAGAGAGAGAGAGAGAGTAGGAGCATTTCAGTTGAGCCTATTCTGCCCTGGTTCCTGTTTGCTGCGGTGACACGGTGCCGCACTGAGTGAATATTGCGTTCATAATCACTTATCAGGGGTGGAGTGGGGAAAGGAGAGTCAGGAAGTGAGGATATTTATATTACTTGACATATTATTTGATAGCATGTCAACTTTTGTGTGTCTATGTATGTGTGTGTGTGTGTGTGTGTGTGGGTGGGTGTTGGATCAGTGACAGGTGGCGCTGGGGAGTTACCACGGCGAGCGGCTGGCTGGCTGCAGTGTTTTGGTTAGCACTGGTCAATCTTGCCCTACACGCTCTATTAACCAGTGTTTCCGTCTTCCCGACACCTTCTTCCTGCACCAAGCACCGTCAAGCATCACCAGAGAGGCACGAGTACGTAAGGTGAGTCCAGCAGGGCCAGTCTCTCCTCAGTCAGCCTTACTGCCTTCACAACACCCTAATCCTCCCTGTAGTGTCTTGTATTCGTTTTGTTTAGGATTCATTATTCGTTATTTAGTTTTTTTAGGGGTTAATTATTTATATTTAGGTTTTGTTTACGTCTGAGTCTGGAAAGAGTTGGAAATTTATTCAAATATTTAATGTTCGCCAATATGTAAACAAGCCGTCAGCTGTGTTATTAGCCATTATTTGCCTCGTCTCTCACTTATTGTAAGCCTAACATATCACAAGATGGATCCACATGTCTAGCCTTCATATCCGCTGGTCAGATATATCCGTCATTGCCTGGTTTTGGTGTTATATAGGAATAAATAAGGCAACATGGCCGCCGGCTCCCCCACTGAGGTTGCCCCCGAGGGCCGCCATGATGGACTGGCACCTGTTCCGGCTTGTTGGTTCCAATATTTTTTAAAATTTTTCCGAATTAATTTATTTGGCTTGTATAGTAAGATTTTATGGTTTCTAAAAATATTTCGTTGCTTTTGAAGTGTTTTTCTTGCTTTAGTTAAGTAAATGTGCTGAATTTGGTGTTGTTTTTTATGTAAATAAGGGGCAGTTTGTACGGTGAAATTTACCCAGCCTGGTTTTTGGCTTTTTTATTTGAGGCTTTAATGAAGATTTTATTGCTTCAAAAAATCGTTTATGATTTTTAAAGTATGTTGCGTTCCTGTTGAGTTAAGTATGTGGAATTTGAATAGGCTTATTGTCCTGTTGAAAGTGGTGATTTTGTCATTTTTTAGCTTCTTTATTTTTTTATTATAGCTTGTAACTAAGTGTGCATTATTTTAAAAAATAGTTCAGATTTTTTAAAATGTTTTTTTACCAGTGTAAAGTGGAATAGGTGGACTTTTCAGTGTTTTTAATGGTGTCAAAATTTCCAACACTTTTTCCATATTTCACATAATATTTCTTTATAACTACTGAGACTGGAGGTGTTTTGATATTGTGAATATTAATTTAAGTAATTGTCAAGTCAGAATATATAATGCATTCGAGCTTAGCTTCATTTTTTCTATGGGTCAATTTCAAAATGAAATACGTTACGTACGTATGGCAGCGGGGCGCCGGCACCTCGCCTGTGACGTCATCAAGGATTCGGGACTCGGTCTGCTCCAGTGTCTCCTCAATATTTACCGTAATTTCCAGTGTTTTCCAAGTGTTTCCAGCTGTTTCTAAAGTCAGGCGTGTAGATAGTTGTAGTAGAAGGAAGAAAATAAGAGAAATGAAAGAGGAGAAGGAAGAAATAAAAAGAAATGGAGGAGGAGGCAAAACAGGTAAACAATATTTAGCTTAGTTTCCCTTGCTGCGGTGCAGTTCTCTGTAATATTTGGTGTGTTTTGGGTGTTTTACATGTTTAGGATGTATGTAGGAATGTTGTGGGGTGTTTCGAGTGTGTTTTGGTGGTGTTTAGGTGTGTTTTGGGTGTATATTTGCTGTTATTATTGTGTTTTGGATGAATTTTGGGTGTTTTAAATGTGGTTTAGGATGTTTTTAGTTATATTTTAAGTGGTTTGAGTTGTGTGGGGTGTTTTGAGTATATTGTGGGATGTTTTTGTCTGTTATGGGTGTGTTTGGGGGGTATATTGAGGTGTAGTGAGTTTGTTTTGGGTTTATTTTCTGTTTTAAGTGTTTTGGTGAGTTTGGGTGTGTGTGTCGGGTCTTTTGAGGTATATTTGATTGTGTGCAAGTAGTTTTGGGTCTTTAAGGGTGTGTTTGTGGCGTGTTTGTGGTGTTGAGTGGTGCTTTAAGTGTGTTTTGGATGTTTTGATGTGTTTTGGGTGTGTTTGATGAGTTTTGGGGTGTTGTAGTGTATTTTGGGTGTTTTAAATCTTTTGAGTGTGTTTGGATGAGTTTTAGGTACGTTGGGGTGCTTTGAGTGTGTTTTGGATAAATTTAGCGTGGTTGGGGTGGGTTATTTGGATGTTTTTAGATGTTACGGGATGTTTTGAGTGAATATTCAATATTTGGTTGTGTTTAGGTGAGTGTAGTGGGTATTTTGTGGTGTTGTGATGTGTTTTGGTTGTGTTTTTGATGTTTTGAGTGTATTTTGAGTGTGTTTTGGTAAGTTTTGTTGCATGTAGGGATGTTGAGTGTTATATATATATATATATATATATATATATATATATATATATATATATATATATATATATATATATAATGGGAAAGCAATGAGAAGAGGGACAAAAGAACATGGGATGCACCGCCTGTGTTCATACCGGGATCTGATGTTAGTTCTTGTGAAGGACCAGAATGCATATTCCTGAAGTCTGGAAGGAGTTGTCCGCCAGCCTGTATGAACACTAGGCTGTAGCTCCAAAACTAACTGTAGGATTCTCTCTAAAATAGTCTCATTGAGATTCTCGCACAAAATTACCTATACGTAACTTAACCTAACCGCTACAAGAGTAAATAGGCCGAAACATTACCAGACTTCGGGAATATGCCTCCAGAGGGATACGGGTTAAGGTCGCTTCACGCACATCAGTGTCGTATTCGTTCCATGCTCTTCAGTGCTTCAGTGTCAGTAAAAAAAAAATTCATCATTTTGGAATTCGGCGGAAGCATTTACACACGTCCTGCGAAGTACTGTGTTTTGACTGAAGTGATTGTTACGTCTCTGTTCCGTGAAATGGAATATTGTCGTCACTGGTATTTTAAAAATTTTCACGGATGTCAGACGAGTGTTTGAAATAAAATAGAAGAAATTGAAATGGTGATAAATACTCTTTTTAATGATAGGTGTGAAACCACCTTTGAGTGTACTATTCAGATAGTGTACCCACTATCTGCCAATTTCACTGGGACAAAAGCACAATTAGGTGATTGTTAAGAAGAACAACAATAATAATAATAATAATAATAATAATAATAATAATAATAATAATATAATAAAAGGAGTTAAGCCATCTATATAGTTAGCTAGATTGATATTATCATTATTATTGTTATCATCATTATTACATATCAAGGTATTGTGACATTATTATTAATAATATGTTATTATTATTATTATTATTATTATTATTATTATTATTATTGTTATTATTATTATTATTATTATTGTTATTATTATTGTTATTATTATTATCATTATCATATTTCAGCTATCCAACAACAGAACAGTATATGAATATGGCAAATGCTGTTTTGACATCATTTCCTGCCATCCTGAGAAACAGTGATCTCGAGGAGCATGAATTGCAGCTGCAATGGAAATTGCGCATCCAGCGCAAGTTTCAGAATTCAAGAAAGAGGCAGGATTCCTCAGTGACTGAGGTGACGTCAAGGAAAAAGAAGATCCCTTGCATAGCGCCAAAAGAGACTACGTGTCCACTGATGTATGGAGTAAAGGCTTACCTTCCACCAAGGCCCCATTCAGAAGATGATGAGTCATTAGAGAGACATAGACAGTGGCTTGCTCTACATTGGATGAAGAAAGATCCCGAGTTAGATAAGGTATGTGATATTTGTACGCTTGATTTATCTTTTTTATATTTCAGAGACTTCTTTACTGGTGTTGTTTAAAAATACCTGCTCTTATGTAAGCAATTTCAATGGTACTGGTGGATAGCCACTGAAAAATGATGCTCGTATATATATATATATATATATATATATATATATATATATATATATATATATATATATATATATATATATATATATATATATATATATATATATATATATATATATATATATATATATATATATATATATATATATATAATTTGATAGATGAGGGAGAGAGGGAGGCTGGCGGGACAGTCAACTTATGAAAACTAATTTTACTTTAATGATTTTCCTCAGGCTGAATGCCTCATGCAGTTGACACTCTCTGAGAGATGCAAAAAAATAATCAATGGGAACATTCTTGTAACAGAAATCCTGAACTTGTACCCATGGATTCAGACTTTTGATGGTGTAAGTGTGCATATATGTACACTTTATGGATTTTGCTACATATTGTTACTATTTGTAACAATATGTAGCACTTATTTGTAGGGCTATAATGTATATAGCTATTTATATTTTATAGTAGGTAATTGATATTTAACTACCGGTACTTCCATTCTCCCTCTCAGGCTCAAAGGCCTCAGTGACGGGAGGTAAGCACTCATAACTAAGTACAGTTATTGCAGATGCTCATCTCTGTAACCTTCACTTGTAATTATTTGATGCTTATATCTTTACAGATAATCAAGGAGTTCCTGAGATTAGAACCACAAGCGGATGAACCAGACCCAAGAGTAGCAGTTTTGAAAGGGCAGGAGAAATATAGGCTCGCAATAATTGCCATTCTCAAAAAAAGAAAAGGAGTTCCTCTGTATATGGAAACCTTACTTGAACTCTATGACCACGATGAAAGTCAATGTGAGTAATGTCTAGTTCAACTTGTTCATTTCAGTAGTTGGTAGCAATTTAATATATGTATCTTTTCATCATTAGCAATGCATCTTTCACTTTTATAAGCCTAGTATTCATGAAACTATGCTGCATGGAAAAACCAAACATTGTATTAAGCATGACCTATCTAACTGTAATGCTTGCACCAATTTCTATAAAGGTACTCATTTAATTGTTAAATTCCTGCTCATCTATCAAATTATTGGCTGAGTGCTATGGTTAAATAATTGTTTGCAGCATAAGTGATGTTAAAGATTTTAATAGGTGTAAAGCATCTCTCTCTCTCTCTCTCTCTCTCTCTCATAAGGAAAGACATTATTTCTAGTGTAAATAAACCCAATAGGCTGTCCAATTTGAAATTTAAAATGTAAATATTATCAATCTTTTTAGATTGTTAGCTGCATCCTCTTCCCTTGCAGTCCAATAAGACAGGTCACTAATTCGCGTGGAGATAGAATTCTTGGAGTCACCTTTGCCGGCGCTAGCGCAAGTGCAAACAGTCTGATAAAGGTTTGTTCCATGGTTGTGGTGAAGTTCAGGACTTCTCACACTGTTTTAGTGGATATGATGAGAAGAATCGGGGGTTCGGAACATCAGTGCATTATGTCGGGGCATGTAGGTTCGGCTGGGGTTTTCTTTCTTTCTTTCTTTCTTTTTTTTTCGATCAGTACTCATCATATTCTTACGAGGACTTGCTAGACAAAGCATTATTGTATTATGATATTACCCAAATAGTGTCTCAAGTAAAAAACATAACCGCATACTCGTACAAAAGATTTGCTGCTGTGACACAAAGGACAAAAATCATTAGTATACTGGTCGTTCTGAGCATTCAATCAAAATGCTTGTCATTCATATAATTAGTAGAACCATCGAGGAGCTTTATTTTTGTTAATTCTTATGTGATAAAGCAATAATTACAGGAGACTTTTAAAAGATTGGTACTCAAATTAGTGGACTGTCCTATTGGATGTGACCATATCTTCACTTTTTCCTTACACAGTTAATTTTCTTTTGTTTATTTGATTTACTTATTATCATATTTATTTATATATTTATTTATTTGCACCAGATGCTTGCTTAGTTATATTGGGGTTACTTCACCTGCTTGGAGAAAGGAAAGACTCCATTTTTACTAAGGTTAAATTTCAGTACCTTTGATTTTAGAGTGGTGTGTATATATTGAAATTTCTGAATATATTATAACCTTAAGATATACATCTACATATAAATTTTATTTCAATGTCAAAATGTTATTAATGTTTACACTATTATTTCTTCCTTAAGGTACCAGAAGAACTAAGAACAGGGCAGTCTAGTGTGTATTTGATGGTGCACCTGTAGCTGAACCAACATGTATTTCTATGGCTGTAGTCTCATTGGTAGCAGGGCTTTGTGTTTAATATTGAACACCCAAAAAATTGTGAACATTTCCTCCATTTCACAACATCCCATCTCTTAGGTATCAAGTATGACAAAGGTAAAACTTCAAAAACAAGATCTCTACTTGTAAAACTCAATGAAGTAAAGACAGAATTGAGCTACAAAAATGCATAAATCTGCTTCCAAATATATTCAACTCCACACATAATGCCTCTCTCTCTCTCTCTCTCTCTCTCTCTCTCTCTCTCTCTCTCTCTCTCTCTCTCTCTCTCTCTCTCTCTCTCTCTCTCTCTCTCTCTCTCTCTCTCTCTCTCTCTCTCTCTCTCTCTCTCTCTCTCTCTCTCTCTCTCTCTCTCTCTCTCTCTCTCTCTCTCTCTCTCTCTCTCTCTCTCTCTCTCTCTCTCTCTCTCTCTCTCTCTCTCTCTCTCTCTCTCTCTCTCTCACACACACACACACACACACACACACACACACACACACACACACACACACACACACACACACACACTAGTCAATTACTAGTTAAAGATTAATCAGTGAAATGAATACATAACATTATGTTAATAAGTTTTCTAAAAGGAAAAGGAAATACTTGTACTTCCCCTTCCCCCCACCCAGTATTCATGAAATCTTACTGAATTGTTATCTTATGTTATATATATATATATATATATATATATATATATATATATATATATATATATATATATATATATATATATATATATATATATATATATATATATATATATATATATATAATGAATGGAGAGTAGACACTCTCTCTCTCTCTCTCTCTCTCTCTCTCTCTCTCTCTCTCTCTCTCTCTCTCTCTCTCTCTCTCTCTCTCTCTCTCTCTCTCTCTCTCTCTCTCTCTCTCTCCAAATTGGGAAGTATTCTTCATGTACCATATGATGCATATATTTTTATTTTATTTATTTTTTTATGCATTTTTTACCTTTTTTTTTTATTTATTTCTCTATGTCATTGCAAGTGATACATGAAGCTTCTTTATTACTGTTCTGAGCATTTCTGTAGATTTGTTTAGTTAGTATATCCCATAGAAATACTCATTTTCTTTTTTTGTGTGGCTTTAAAGGATTAATGGTGACATATGGATATGATCTGGGTTAAAAGCTTGTACAAATAAGGTTAAATGTCTATTTTTGCACTGGTTGTTTCCCTAAGTTTCTTAAAAGTACTGTGATATAATGATTAGCAGTGGACTAATTAATTGTTCTTTACAGGGTCTGTAACTCCTTACATTTAATTTATGTTAACTTTACTTACATATTTTTTCCTTTAGTTTATGAATGGGAGGAAGGTTTAATATTCATATCTTAAGAGATGCTTACTTTCTTTTCCACATTGGAAGTTTCAGTGATTAATACTCACAAATGTGTATTATTTACTTAATGGCTTGTCAAAACAGGTTGTTTTTGTGTTGCTTTTTTTTTTCTCTCATGCTAGGATGAAGTGTTACTAATGGAGTTTATTTTTTACATCTGTTTTATATATCATTACAGTTTTGAGGGGAGCTTTCTGTTAAATGTTCAAGTGAAAAGCATATTATACTATAGATGATAAAAATTATAGTGTTTATTTTTTTTATTATTTTTTTTTTAATGCAATGAAATGGAGGGAACATTTAATTGTATATGAATATATTGAATTTATTACCTATTCTTTCCCTAACCTTGAGACAGCAGTAGCTAGCTGCTAGTATTAAAGGTACTAATGATTCATCATCTGCCTAAGAAAGACTGACTAATTAGTCATTTAATTGACTAACCTATGATCCACT
Organism: Scylla paramamosain; assembly: GCF_035594125.1. NCBI lineage: Eukaryota > Metazoa > Arthropoda > Malacostraca > Decapoda > Portunidae > Scylla > Scylla paramamosain. The sequence continues at coordinate 28,804,058 of NC_087158.1, read as the reverse complement.
TTACTAATGTGGTTAGTAGAAGCAGTGAACAGTACGAAGGCATTAGTCAGATATATTTGAGTAAGACCATACTCAGTTTGAGTGCTCAGTTAGTCACAAATTGACTAACATTATGTTAGTCACTGTGACTAATGCTGCCACTCGTTCTAGACCCCATGGGTTTTACTAAGAAAAGTTAGTCAGCACGACTAACTTTGGTTTTGTGTGATGAGTGTGTTTATGTGTAATAAAACACTGCCTGTGAAAACACACTCTCTCTCTCTCTCTCTCTCTCTCTCTCTCTCTCTCTCTGATAAACACACACACACACACACACACTGCATAGAAGGACCGGGTTTGGGTCCCGGGCACGGCGAGGCAAATGGGCGAGCTTCTTAATGTGTAACCCCCTTCACCTGACAGCAAGTAGGTACGGGATGTAAACCGAGGGGATGTGACCTCGCTGTCCCGGTGTGTGGTGTGTGAGTGGTCTCAGTCCTACCCAAAGGTGGTCACTATGAACACTGAGCTCCTTACGTAGGACGGTTGGCTGGGTGACCAACAGACGAACGTAGGTAAACGACAAACACACACACACACACACACACGCTCGCCTACAGTACGTAACGCAGAAGAGACAACATAGCATGACTAAGATAGTTCCGATTAGAAAATGGAACTGAAAAACTAGAGGAGATAACAGGGAACAAAGTCAGTTTCCCGAACCCTTCACAAGACGACTTATCGATTTTTTGACGCGTGGCAAGGTCACTCGGTGCACGCCTAGAAACATTGCTTTGGTACTGTCGCACGCTCAGTCTGAACGGCAGGGTGGTTTCAAGACACTGCTCAATGTAATTTTGACTTGCTTTCGTATTGTCTTTTTTAAGGCACTCAAATCTTGAATGGGCCTTTTTTTCAACTTTTGATACCTCTGACCAGAACGCCTCTTACATAAGATGAAAAGAAAGAAAAGAAAAGAAAAAAGCTTACATCAAGATTATCGGGCCAACCAATAAGAAATGCTGTCTTCGAGAGCCTGGAAATGTGAAGGGTCAAGGGAACGCCTTATGATGTATACACATTGGAGGCATGTTTTAAAATTCTGGCGTAACCGTAACAGATATCGCAAAGAGTTGTGATGCGTTGACATTGTTTGTACCTTCCTAAAGGCTCAAGTACGTGCATTCCGTACTGTTAAATGATAAGATAGGGGATAGTTATAGTAGTTACATAGATGTTTTGTTTTGTTCTCCTTCAGGAACATTATCACGTGTGTAATACCACACACACACACACACACACACACACACACACACATCAGGACATATCTGGCATAATTTCGAAATGTTTAAAGGGAATGGATTTCAAATGAATGGCCAAGGTACTTCAGACGCCTTTGCATCTTGGACAGCACGAAAGCAGCTTAGATGAACCAGTTATTTTAGTCTTAGGGACCATACCAGAGAGAGAGAGAGAGAGAGAGAGAGAGAGAGAGAGAGAGAGATTGGTCCCTGGGAAGTAGTTGGCAGGACAGGGTAGGGAAGTGACCCTGAGACAAGTCTCGGCTTCATCAGACTCAAGACTCACTCTTGTGACTGCTCCGTCATTATGTTCTAAGGCTTTTTTTTGTAGCCAAAAATACTATTTACGATATCTGCACTACGCGCCTCGACAATCCACAACCAGGTATTTGTTTGTAATAATGGTAAAGTTCAAGTACGAGTACATCTTTAAAAGTAAGGTCTGTGTACATCTTTAATAGATAACTTATGTGTCGAAAGCAGATATAGTGCCGTTGGAACTATATCTGTCACAAGAATGTATTTAACCAAGGACCAGACACTCAGGCATTCAAACGTGACTCCTTTGATGTAAGGATTTTTATTTGTTCCAGTTCATGTTAGGACACAGTCATCATCCAGTTCAGCCTGAATTATGGATTGTGTGCATTTATATAAACACACGCACACACATACACACAAATAAATAAATGAATAAACAAATAAATAAAAAAATAAATAGATAAATAATAATAATAATAATAATAAAATAATAAATAAAAAATAATAATACATAGTGCAAAGTTCATATGGAACAACAATTAATTTTCGCCTTTATTACAACGGCCAAACATGACACGGAGAATCAAAAGTTTTATGTTCAGACTAGACACACTCCGAAAGAAAGATATGTAAATAAAATGCAAAAATTAGTTTTTGCTATTTTAAGCGTAATTTGGCAGGTAGATAAATATAAATGTTTTCTTTTCTTTTAACGTAATATATTGTTGCTCTGTCTGCAGAGTAAAACTGATACATTGAGCAGAACTGTAAATATATATATATATATATATATATATATATATATATATATATATATATATATATATATATATATATATATATATATATATATATATATATATATATATATATATATATATATATATATATATATATATATATATATATATATATATATATATATATATATATGTATGTATGTATGTATGTATGTATTCTTAAATATGTTGTAAAACTATTCGCTCAAAAAAATAGTCTGTACTTTGTATTACACTGAAACTAAATGAGCTACAAAAAATACCTCCAGGTATTTTATGGTTATTGTTACATAAAAGTCTGAAAACACAAATCTCAGTTTAAAAAATCACAAAGTGATGTGCAGTTTGATGGAATAACTACTATTTCATTAACGGCGATATTTAAGGGAAAAATACAAACGAAATCTACTTACATTTTTCCTAAATTAACAATATAGTAACTTGTAAAAGATTAGCTTTGTTCACTGATACTCCTTACATAAAGGACAATTATATAGATAGCATGTACAGAGTGTTGCAACACTAAAACCCTAAACACTAAAAGTTCTGCCCTGACATTATCCATTACACGGCACCCCGTCCCAAGCGTGTGCCTAGAACAGGTGAACAGAGTCTCCCGTGGCTGCGAACTGTCCATGGAAGGTCTGTGTCACCTTGCCCTGTGCCTTAAACTCCACCCTCGCCACCTCCTTCCAACTGGTAGGGTCCAGCACCAGCAGTGCCACGAAGGTAGGGTTGTTCTGCAGGGGAATGGCAAAGTAAATATAAACATTAATAAGCGAACAGAAAACATGCTTAAAATTTTCATGGCGATTTGTACAACAGTATGTGTAACTAAACATAAAACATGCATTCTTTGATTTATTATTATATTGAGAAAGACTCTGGGAAAGCGTATCGTGTGCTTCTGTGGTGATCGAGATTATAGTGCAATCAGATCTTAAAACACTGTGAAATGCTCATATTCGTAGAGGAGGGGAGAAGAAGCCCTCTGTCTCTTTCTTATGATAGCCATGTGGAATCCAGGATTGATATGCAAGAACAAAACGATTCCCCATAAACGCACGCACGAAGCTGTGCCTCGATCCCTAGCATTACTTACACTATCAAGGAGAGTAGTGAGCACAACGCCCTCCTCCTCGCGGGTGGCGTTCGGGGCCGCCACGAACACCGGCTCGCTCACCAGCTTGCTTTCCTCGTGCCACAGCTGCGTCTCCCCGGTGCGCACGTTGATCTTCACCAGCTGAAAGGGAAAAATATGTAAGCTTACCGCCCTTTGTACTCTGTGTCATGTTATACAATGTCTATTTTGGGCAATAATAAGCATTTGCTTTATCTATATACATAATATCAAAGACATGCTAATTCAGTCTTGTTGCTTCTCTTTTATAGTAAGCTGTATGAATAAGCTATATGAGTGACGCGCTTATGTCTCAACTTAGGCCCTGTTCTCCTTGCGAGTTTTACTCCTGAATGCCACGAGCTGCTGCCCTACCAGATGTACTAAACATGAATAAAGACAATTAAAACGTTTACCCTTGAGAACTGCGCTCCGAGGGGGTTGACTTCCACCCCGTATGTGAAGGTGTAAGGCTTGCCATTGTATTTGTAGTTTATCCTTGGCAGGTCAATGACGTTGGGGGAGATGACTTGCCCCTCGAGGAAGATGGTGCCGTCCTTTAGCTTCCGAGCAGTGCACTTCGTGTCCTTTAGTGTTACTGAAAATTGCTCTCATCAATAGACAACCCGAGCTTTGTATGACATGGCGGGCGACAGAACTTACAGAGATGTTCGTAAAAAGTCTAATGAAACTTAAGAGGCAAAGTTTAAAAAATTACATTAGTATTCATTTATCGTATATATTATTATGAGGTTTCTTTTATTTGTAACCATGTAAATCTTAAAGGAATATGAATTATTTTTCAATCTATAATTTTTACAATAACTGATTACTGTGTGTGTGTGTGTGTGTGTGTGTGTGTGTGTGTGTGTGTGTGTGTGTGTGTGTGTGTGCGTGTGCGTAGCGATGCGAGGTTGCTCAGCTTACACTCGGAACTGTGTCCCCAATATGCAGGTCAGTGATTTTGTTTACGTGTCACACTCGACTTTCTTTGAGTGGCAGCGTCAGGGAAGTACCTTGGATATTTGATACGGGAGATAGACGAAGTCCAGAAATAAACCAAAGCTGCAAGACAAGTTGCAGACAAGAAACTCAATGTTTAGATGAAACTGGCGTTCATGCTCTAAGTCTGGAGCGTTGCTGGAGCGAAGAAAACAGGTTAAAGATGTGTTGAATTGCACAATTTGGTGAATGTGGCACAGCAACAGAGCGCTGTTGTTGCAGCGAAGCACAGCTCTAACTTATTTCTATTGCACACTTGCACTACAAACGATGTTTTGTTTATGCCTTACTATATACAGGAAGATCACAAAGACAAAGCAGTTATAGGAGCTGTACGTGTAAAAATTAATGATTCTTAGTATCCGATGATGAGTTGTACCTTCTCTCCTCCCTGCTGCCCTGCTGTGGATATGACGTTGCATTCATCACACATAATTTCCCCAAGTTATTGACTGCCAACCTGATCAAGGAATATTTAAGACATCATGTGAAGAACAAAGAATGAGAAAGTTCAGTACCCAAGTTGGTATCTGTGCGGGAGCCTTCCGTGCGGAGCGGCAGCACGTATCGTCTGTGCACGGGCAAGTCCTCTGGGGAGACAGTGTAGTCAGGTTTGGACAGGTTCTTGAGGAGGAACTGTGAGATGACCTGTGGAGGGAAGGCCAGACACCATTACCACCCCGCCCACATGTTTTCGTCATAACAGCATATCAAACAAGAGTTGGAAGATATGAAGAAAATGTGGATCATTCATCGTAACTGTCATGCTAATTAGTATTAGAACTTATATTTTCATGGACATTTGGTATTAAGGTAAGAACCTTGAATATGATTAATATTTTGTTGGATGGTGTTCGGGCACAAAGACGACGGGAAAAATTACACTCACGTTTCCAGACTTGATGGCGCAGAGGTCCACCACCAGGTGGCCGTCCTCCTCGTAGGTGTTGGTGTGGTGGAAGGTGAGGAAGGCGTCAGAGGCGTACTTGGTGGAGAGGATCTCCCCTGTGTCACGCCGCACCACGTGGAACTTGGTCTGGAAGCAACGCGAGCCGGTGAGAGAGAGAGAGAGAGAGAGAGAGAGAGAGAGAGAGAGAGAGAGAGAGAGAGAGAGAGAGAGGTGTATTAATTTTTAATAAGAGAATAAATTAGTACTAGGAAATTTTTCATTGAACTTTCCGGGCGACTCCCGATAATTTATTATCATGTAGTTAACATGGGAATTAAATTACTCACGTAACTTTAGTGAAACACAAATTTTCTATCTTATTATCATATTTTTTGTTGCCCTAAGCCAGTGTCCCTCTTACATAAAAAAAAAAAAAAATCCATGACGACTTCATCTGGTGCAGGTAGAGAGGATATGTCAAGTACGAGTATTTCTGCAGTAGGAGAGCGGGTGGTGCTGAGGGTGAGAGGTTAGAGGTGCGAAGGCTGAAGAGTGGCGGTGATGGTGAAGATAAGAATGTCAGAAGTGGTGGAAGTGAAACACGTAGATGCTTGTGATTTTATTCAGGGCGGTAGTGTGTGAACGAACCTTGTGTTTGCCGTGCCACTCCATCGCAGCCAAGAAGCTGTTGCCTGTGACCACGTTGACGAGAAATTTCTTCAGGTTAAGGAGGAAGGGCTGCTCCACGAAGATGAAGTAGTTCTCGGTGATGCCGAAGGAGTGGTAATAGGAAGGAAACAACTTCTTTTGGCAGGGTATTTTGCTCACCACGCTGGCCTGATCCAGCGAGGACTTCTTTTTGCCTGCCAATATGCAGAATCACATTTGTTAGTGGAGAAAACGGAGTGATGGAACCCGTTTGAGGGAAGCTTAGAAATTAAAGATCAGTGGCGGACTCTATCAGGTTTGTCATGATTTCAGACAGAAATATCGAGAGGTTTCAGATGGAACACTAAAGTACAGTGAATATTACTTACCATTAACCACTGCAGGTGGAGGAAACTTGACAATGCAGTAGTGCGGTCCCTCCTTGCTGGCGTGAGAGCTGGCCATGTTGTAGATAGTGCCATCAGGGTCTATATGTGGGTGAGCCGTGGCAGTGTTGACAGCCATCAAGTAGTCGTCCAGCTTTGTCTGTCATGAGTAATTACACAGTTTTTGTCATGTGAGTAAGATGTAAAGAAAGCATGTCAAGGTGCCTGCCTCAGATAACAAACAAGACTTGAATAACTTCCAAAAACTTGCCTTCTCGCCCACAGTCTCCAGAGTCTCGGGGTCTATCCTTCGCATCACGTTGGTCTCCGTCATGGCGTACAGCTCATCGCCGAAATGACACACGCTCACTAGGCAGTTGTCCGTCATTTCCCTTTTGCTCAGGGGCGTAAAGAACGTCATGAACCTGCGAAACAAAGAACCACTTGCAAGTCATACGATAAGCGGGCTGGAATTGGTTAGCCAATTGCTGTAAGAGTGGTTCAGAAAATGTAGCGTGTCCCGCCTATCAACGCCCCATCAGCTCTGGTTCTCTTACCCGGGACAAGTATGTAATGTGGATAACTACTGAGATCCTCGATTCTCTCTCTGTTTCCCCCCCCCCCCTCTCTCTCTCTCTCTCTCTCTCTCTCTCTCTCTCTCTCTCTCTCTCTCTCTCTCTCTCTCTCTCTCTCTCTCTCTTAGTGTCCTACCTTTGGAACAGCGTCTTGCAGGGGTCTGGGTACGCCCCTGTGCCGAACTCCATCACAATAATACGATTCGCTCTCAGGTTTTTCTTGTAGGTGTCACTCTGGATGAATCTGTGAAGGGGGAGGAGGCAAAGTGAAAGCTTTCCACATGTGGCTGTCGCTGTGTTGCGAGCAGAGAATTTTAAAAAGTAACTGTTTGCAGAATCTTAGTTAAGTTGTGTGTAACAGGTGATTGATTTATCGTTAGTATTTGTACTTTCAGAATTGTTTTCTTGAAATTATATGACTAAAGATCACTTACCATACTTTCTAAATGAAACGGCATTTTTATTTCAAGGTTAATCATTTTCCTCTGTTTCCCTCACTCTCCGTTTACAAATCCATATTTACCTGGACTGGTATGTGACGCGGCCGTCATAGATGTTGAACTGGTGGATTAGAGCAGACATGTCGAACAGGTGGTTGAACTGAGTGTCACCGAAGCCTGTCTTTCCTGGCCCGTTGCGAGTCAGGCGCCCGCAGAGCCACTGCGGGATTTCTCCTGAAAAGGGTTCAGACAAATTCATTTCTGTATGTATATCATCGGCAGTATAGGTGGCGATCGTGCAATACTGATTTTCTCTCTCTCTCTCTCTCTCTCTCTCTCTCTCTCTCTCTCTCTCTCTCTCTCTCTCTCGCCGTAGTAAGTTCAGAAAAATTTCTGTTGTAATCTTTGACAGGTGGTTTCCAAACGTTGGTACTGCGTCACAGCCGCCCTGCCTCATTCCATATCACCAAGGCTTTTCATCTACTCCATAAGTGCCATTAAAGTCTGTGTTCTGTTGTTCCTGCATATAAACGGCACAACACATCAAAACTTACATGAATCTCAGAAAACTTGATGTTATTTTAAGGAACAATATCAAACTTGGCTTACTGCAAAAATTATAGGTGACAATCATGCAAATTTCAGGAAAGCAATAAGTTTTTTAAAGTAGAATTTCTTGTAGAAATCTTTGTCACTGGTGTACACTTTTAGAGTTTCAAGGGAGCTCGTGCCTTGCACTAACTGATGGCCAAATAGAACACGTAATGAGCGGAAAGCCATTTAAAAAAATACCGATAGATTTAAGAACTCCAGTGGCTTTAGCTCTGGCACGTCCACGTCGCTGCACCAGAATTCAAGGTTACCGTAGTTCATAGGGCACATACTCCATGAACTCTGGGAGCAACGTTAGCTGTGCGTATGATGCGTAGCTTTGCAAGATTCGCAGAGTACTCATATGTCCCTGATGAATCTTGCTAGGCTACACAGTCACCATGCACGGCTCTCACACCTCCTACGAGTACCACCCTCGCCACCATCACAGTTACTCGTATTGCTACAACTACTACGAGTCGTCACCACTATACTACTACTACCACCACAAACAATCCACGTCGTCGGAAGTTTCCTGTCAGTGTTGAGGATAATCCTGTGCCACAGTCGTCACAGTCCTCACCTTTGACCTTGCCCTCGACAGGCTTGGCGGTCTCCTTCTCACAAGAGCGCGTCCAGATGAGGGAGTTGTTGGTTTCCTTCAGATACGCTGGGGTGTGTTTCGCCGCCATGATGGATTACTGCAGTGTGTTACTATTTTTGTTTTGTTGGTGTTGCTGATGGTGGTGTTGCCGTCGTCTGGCTGTTGTTAATGCTGCTTTGTTGGTGCTGTTGTTGTTTATGACTTACTATCGTCTGTAAAAAAAAATCATAAAAATCATAACGTGTGAAATGAACGATAAATTCACGCGTGAGAATCCAATTTTGTTTTCTACACACGGACTTTTTGTTTTCCATAAACTGTCAGCATTTGATTTTGCCTTCCTGAAGTTGTCTCACGTCCCTGGTTGAGTGAACGAGGCTGGGACTGACAGCGGATGACAGAGGTAATGTGGGTCCGTACGCAACCCGTGACTGATGGTTTCTGCCACTAGCGCAGAACCGTAGCACGGGCACTATCAGAATTTTAGCAGCCTTGATAGGAAGGACAATGTGTGCGGTCGAATATGTTGGCAACACTTACTTAGACAGTGGAAGGTAAATAACGTAACGACGATACGTGCTGCACAACACATCATGAGATACTGAAAGTTGCTGCTGCATTTCTGAATAAAATCATATGATTATAATGATAATGATATCATGTTGCACTACTAAAGAGGTATAGATACGAATATAATATGAAAAAAAAACAATATATAATTATTACTGGTAAAAACAATAATGACAAACGCTGACGCTAGTAACGCATGGACAAATAACAAAGCAGAAACTGTCAGCACACGATGCAAAACAAGGAAACAATATTTGCTCTCGGTTGTGTCATCTGGCAACAACAGATTTTCTTTATAAGCATGAAGAGTGTCAAGACCTTGACTGAGGAAAGCTATGAAAAACTAGAAAAAGAAATTATCAATCCTGCAGCGTGAGGTGCGTACTGTACATGACAATTTTGAGGACCTTATCCTTTACACTCCTTTTTCATTCTCATCTTAAAAAAAAAAAATAGAATAAATTAACATTTTATAGTAAAATAGGAGCAGAATGTGCATGAAAGGAAAGACTTTGAGTTTAGCACTTTTTTTTTTTCAATGGAAATCAGTATTTAGTGGAACTAAAACATTTTATTTTATTTTTCATACAATTCAGTAGCTTCACTACCTCATAGACGTATACTCTTTAAGTACCAGAAAAATCTTATTGACTGCAAAAAAGATACTAAACACTAATTGCTGAGCAGCAACACTAGCACTTAAGTGCAATCCCAAGACAGCGGACTGTGCGTATAGGTACTAACCTTGCAGGCAGGCGGCGGCTGTTGCCACAGTAAGGACGCGGGTCTCAGACTCAGGAACCTCCGTGATATTGGATATGTACGGAGGTCTGCTAGTAACGCCAGCTGCATTTTCACCGCTTACGTAAAGTACTTGACGCACATTTTTATGTAAAAGATAGAGCTTCTAGCGCGCGTTTTTTTTTTTTTTTTTTTTTTTTTTTTGTGTGTGTGTGTGTGTGTGTGTGTGTGTGTGTGTGTGCACGTATGCGTGCGTGCGTGCCGAATAAAACATGAAAATCTCTCTCTCTCTCTCTCTCTCTCTCTCTCTCTCTCTCTCTCTCTCTCTCTCTCTCTCTCTCTGCAGAATTAAAGGTGATTTTTTTTTTTTCTGATAGCATGGTGATTTGATACATTCACGAAAGACAAGGTTATCTAATAGGTAATCAGTAATATGTCCAATCATCTAGGCTGTGGCCACTGGCCAGATAGCAACTAATGTGGAAAATTTTATTCCCCGAGCGGAGCGAGGGGCTTCTAACTTTGTTACCGCACATCTCTTCAGTCCACCGCCCCGCCTGACTCTTGGAGGGTACAGCGGTGATTTGGCCCGGAGTACCTTTTTGGTGTCCATCGCATATGAAAATTGCGATTTCAGTCTCGGAAACGCTAGGTTTTCAGTAACTTTTGACGGCGCATCTTTCTTATTTTATGGCATTTCTTCGTGAGACCCACCGTTTTGCCGTATTTTGCATATTTCGATTTACTGGTATGTGAGCGAAGGTTTCTGCCTCACAACTCGCACAACTATCTCATCACTACAGATTGAGCTCGAGCTCGCAAAATGCGCAGCTGGCAAAGGCCCTCTGTGATTCTGTGGAAACGTTCTGAAGGACTTTCTTCGTTTGGGACTCAAAGTATATGATAAATTCCAAGTCTGGCTGCATTTTACATATTCTGTGGATCTTGCGCCGTCAGCGAATTTTTTTTTTTTTTTTTTTTTTTTTTTATTTGTTTCTTTCTTTATTTATTCATTTACTTATTTACTTTTTTTTTCCCTAGAGGATGAAATGGCGAGTCCCTCCTGTTTTCGAAGTTTTGATAAATAATAATGGCTCTCAGTAACTTGCAGCCTCAGATAGTCGCACGTTATATCTAAGCCTCTCCAGCCGGTTACTAGGCGCAGACGAGTGAGGGAAATTTTATCTTTACCGTTATCGACACTACACCCCTTCATAACACTTTCGCGGGGAGTGTTTTAGTCATGTTTGCATCAGTCTTTCATGTCTTCTTAACTAACATATAGGAGGTACTTAAGATAGCTGAGAGAGTAGACCCAATTGAGCTGCCCTCTTGCGTTTTGTATTATCAACTAAGTGAAAAACAAAAGTTATCAGCTAACGTATCTTCTATGTGACCTTTTTACCTTCTTATCTGGGTGTGATGCAAGTAAATCTGTAGCGATCAGCACCTGGAGCGTGGTTGTTCCTTACTCACCATTTTATTGTTTTATTTGTCTCGTTTCCAGTGTAATTTCATCACCTTGTCTGTTTTTTTTTTTTTTTTCATTCTTCCTTTTTTTTTTCTTTATAGACTAAGTTGTTTGCTCGACCTACTTGACACCAATATGACAGTCATATTATTGGCAGTGCTCAGATCAGCTCCAATCAAATTGATACGAGAAGTATAAAACTGATTTTAAAGAGCTTGTCCTATTTTTTTTTTTTTTTTTTCGGTACATGAGCGAACACTTCACGTGGTATCCAGATTTCATTTCATCACACCTGAGTCTTTATTTTGCAGTTAAAGTCTTATTTTTCTTTGCAGGTCAGGAAATTGATATTGTTGGAAGTGTTGTATTGACCATGTCCTCTCTTAATGAGCATGGGGTATATGACGAATTTATTAAGGGATCTAACTAGCGCTTTCATACCCATTACAGCCACAAAGATGAAAAAGTTACATGTAATGTCTAATTCGCTTATATATATATACTCGTATATATATATATATATATATATATATATATATATATATATATATATATATATATATATATATATATATATATATATATATATATATATATATATATATATATATATATATATATATATATATATATATATATATATATATATATATATATATATATATATATATATATATATATATATATATATATATATATATATATATATATATATATATATATATATATATATATATATATATATATATATAGACACACACACACGCACACGTATACACCTGTCCATACTGAACACACGTTGTACCACGTGCGTTTATTTACAAACATACTAAGCTCAAAATAGACTGACTCGACTGTGGTACAATCGTGTTTTCATCACTTTTAATAATAAGAGAAATAATTTCAACAAAAAATATGTAACTGTTAATTGTTATCTTAGAAGCAATACGGTTCAGATTCATTTTGATCAAATAATGCTAAAATCTTGAATAAAGTCCCATATTGGAGATTCATCTTCCCCGCAGCACCCGAGTAATCAGGCGAGGTGTGTCCCGACGTGGTCGTCTGTTTGAAAAAAAAAAAAAAAAAGGCTTAAAATTGAGAGTAAGGCCTTTACAAATTCAGTAAGACGCAATGAGGCCACTGAAGAACGAAGAAACCGTCTTGGTTTTTACTAAGCTGAAAAAATAGTAAGTGAAAATGTTAAAAGTTATCATACTTGTTATCTTCAATCAGCCTGGCATACCCACGCGTTGCTTGCTGTGAGGGAACTTATTTCTTGCCAGCAGCTTCGGTGCACTAGAGGCTGTGGCACCACAGTCTGCACGGCCCCATCAAATCCCCAACAAGAACAATAACAAGAACCATGGCCACGCCTGGGGGTCTGCCAGTTTATTCTGCCAATGCGGGAAAAGGAACCTTCTTTATAAGACAGTTTCATATAAAGCTTAAGACTGGCTTTAGTTTCATATGCTTTGCTTGATTAATGCTTTGGTAAACAACATTTCCGGTGGCTTGGTTTCCGTGTGAGTCACGGTTCTAGGAGTTTATATTTGATGTTAGGTTAAATTTGCAAATCTGTGATATATTTTCCATTATAAGTTTGGCTAATTCTTCATAATAGGTCTGTCACCCCCATTCCCCAAATTTCCCTAACAAGCTTGGAGACCTTATGGGAAAGTTGGGTTTCAGTGTGGGGGAAGCCCAAATTTAGACATTAATGAAGAAATCTGGGGATGAGGTGCCATATTTTCAAACCTGGGAAAATTTCTAGTGTAACGTAACTGGAAGGTTGCCTATGCCCCCATGAACCTCCCTTAAAGACCTAACCTAAATGGAAGGGCTTTGCCTAACCCTGGAACACCCCCCCCTCTCAAGAACACTAACCTAACTTAACACCTAATCTAACCTAACCTAACTGGGGGCTTTGCCTGGTCCTGAACTCCCTCTGCTTAAGAACACTAACCTAACTTAACATTATCTAACCTAACTGGGGGAGGCAAAGCTCCTCCCTTGGATACCCTTTAAGGAAACTAACCTGATCTAACCATATACCTTAATAGGAAATGGAAGGTCCCAGGTGTGGTTTGTTAACTTCCTCTTCTTCATACTCAAAGGGTACTGGCACCACCAATTGTTCAGCACAAGACTGATTTTGGCATAACACCATGTGATCTTAAGAAATGTACACGCAGGTCATCACACCTAAATGCCTGTCTGTGCATATCTAAACAGCAGGCATTCTTTTCTACACTTGCAATTTTTTCTCAAGCATGTTTCGCTATGAGGTTCAGTACACCTTCACAGTCATTATAATAAATGCCTAGAAAGTCCCTGTAGGACAAGTAATGGCCTTCACAAGACAAGGGAAGATGATTGCAAGGGTCTGGTTCATCAGTTGCCATATCGAAAAATGATAGTTGGCCTTCTGCTGAATGCCTGATGTCTAAAACAATTGAAGCCTATAAGTGAACCTTCAGTGGAAGCTTGTAATTGGTTGGCTTAGCATTGATGGCATGTGGTTGATGTAGGGCTCTATAAACATGGTGAAAAATTATACTTCACTGCTACCCACAATTCCCAATTAAAAACAATGAAAAGTCATTTCTATATCAACTATATCAACTCCCTAGCAGTGAGGAACCAGCTGGACTTAGAAAATCCAAGATGTAGCACATTCTCGGAGCTATTAAAGCTATATCAGATTTATCCCCAAAAAGATTTTTACATATATGCCAAGACCACACTGTGTCCTACTTTATATGCGAGTTTTGTTATTGCACGTGACATAGATTTATTACAAAGAATAATCTAAACTTGTTTCATAATAGCTAGTACTTCCTTATTTACACTTAGCAGATTGCACATACCTGGTAGGGAGTGTGATTCATGTGGCTAACTATTTACACAAATTTTTCTTTAGTATGATTTTTCCAAGAAACGGGGAATATTAATTTGACATGTTGAAATTCAGCATCCACAAAAACATTATGATTAGTGGGATACAGTTTACCAAAAATTTTACCAAATATAATAATTTGATTGTTTTACATTGATATATAAACAGCAGATCCTACCCTCCAGGGAGTATTGGAGGGTCAGTGAATGGCTAGAGGTTCCAAATGAGGATATTGCTAAATGTCTTCAGTTGGAGATCAGTGAGGAGCTTATAAATGATTGAAAGTTGATTTGGGTATCATTCAGTAACATGTGGCCACTGTACAGCTACATGTGAGCCTGTTGCCATTCCAAAGGTGAGGCAGCTGGCAGCAAGGCAGTGTTACTTGGGAATAGATGGTCAGCTGACAGCAAGAGTACTGTTAGTTAAAGTATTAAAGTCACAGTCACAGGAACTTGTAACCAAATCATCAGTACTTTATCCAGATCTGTGCATGTGGGACATCTTAGGAATACTTAAATTATTAGAAGTATATACAGGCAGCAATGCCAAAAATGCTAATCAATTTTGAGTTTCAAATGATAAAAGCTGCATGTATATAATGTACATGGAACTCTGGCTTATTTCATATAGGTTAGAGATTTGAAGTAGTTTATACATGGAAATAGCTTTGTTACTCATAAATTTTTATTGTGACATTTTTTTCCCAGCATTGGAAGTAATGTCCGAGCCCTCTTAGAACGGTCAGATGGGCTCTATTGCTTCCGCCTTCATAACGGCAGAATATATTATGTGAAGGAAGACATAATGAAGTTTGCTGCAACTCTACCTCGGGACAACATTGTCTCTCTAGGGGTGTGTTTTGGCAAGATAACAAAAGGAGGAAAGTTCTTACTTCACATCACAGCCTTAGACTTTCTTCATCCTTATTGCCAGGTGAGACTTTTATATAATTTTGGTGTATACAGTATGTACATTGTAATGTTATGTGTTAAATTTGTAATATCCTTCAACATAATTATTGACAAAAAAGAATAGATAAATAATAAAAAAAAAAGTTAAAATATCAGATATATTTGGGGAGTGAATGAATCTGGTACTGAAAATAAATCATGACTTTGTAGGTCAAGAAACAATTAAAAATTATGAAATGCAGATAGATGGTTTAGTTGTGTATTTGGATTATATGTTTTTTTTTTTTTTTTTTTTTTTTTCATCTCGTGTGCAACAGCACATGAAAGACAACTGATACACATTATTTATTGTTCATTGTATAGGCTTGACCACTGTGATTGACTGTGTGACCTACAACTTAAATTTTTATCCATTTGTGTTCATTAATGATCTTGCATTAAGCTTCATATGATAAAGAATTTCTTTATTTCAACTTTTGAATTTATGTTAATGTGTTATCAAATGTTTTCTTTGTCAGAACAAAATATGGATCAAGGAGTCAGCAGAGCAAAACTTCATGTATGGCAATCATGTTTACAAGTCTGGCCTGTCACGAATTTCAGAAAATACTCCAAAGTATGCTGGGGTAGTTGTGCTTTCTTCAAAGGATATCCCATTGGTAAGATTTAGTTCCTTCACAATCAAGTTATGCTTTGGGTCAGCCATTTAAGTGATTCATTAACAATGGCAAAGGAATGGATTGATACCAAAAGGTACTGGGACACCTAAAATTGTCAGACTACATATTATCCAGTCACTGAGAGCTAAACTAAGCAAAGTACTGCCGGTCCCCAGCTGATTACAAGTTCCCTTCAGTCTGCATATGTGCCTGTCTAGCCCATTCCAGTGTTCTGAGTGTGATGTAGGTCTCTGTGAGTGTTGAGTTGGAGTGATGGGGATGATGACACAGAAAAGGAGACAAACCTGAGGGACAAACAGGTCAGTGGTGGGTGGAGGCAGCACCACATATCAACTCACAGGCTGACACTTTGCAATCAGTCTCATGTATCTGATAATACTGATTGATAGTGATAATGAAGTAATGGAGAAAGTTAATCATGTGGCTAGCACAACTAATTGTCATTTAGAGGAGAGAAGGGAGGGTGGTGGGAGCAGATGGGTCTCTACATGGTGGCGTGGAATGGGAGAAGCAGCATTTTGGTACTAACACTCCTTTCACTCACACATTCAACCAAATAAATGAAAGCTAAAGAAACTTCACCATTAACTCAATGTATTCTATTTTCTGTTGTCTGATAATGACCGGTATTACCAGATGACTCGCCTTAGGCCACAGTTTTCTAAAGGACCCTATTGCAGTTAATGTTAAAGCAAACTTCCTGACATAGTGACCTGACCCTTTGCTTTACATTGCATATATGATTATTTTTTAATGCATTTCAACATTTCTAGCATAATACTACACATGCAGCTTGACACTGAATAGGGATCTCAGTCTGGTATGTGGGTCTGGACATCTTTGATATTTTCACATCTTAAATTTCCTTACAATTTTTGTTTCAGTACTTTTTCCCAGTATGTCCACTTTCTCATTTAGTAGTTTTTTCCCTCTTTTTAAACATGAAGTGTTTTAAGAAATAATAAAATGTTCATTTTTCCTCAGGGATTTGGAGTGGCTGCAAAAGCGACAGCGGAATGTCGACATGCTGACCCTATGGATATAATTTGTTTCCACCAAGCAGACATTGGAGAATATGTCAGAAATGAAGAGGCTTTGATCTAGGTATGCAGGTTTTTTAGAATGATTTCTTTTATAGCAAGATATTTTTTTCATTTGTTAAAGATCATATTGGAATGATTTTATAAGTTTGTGACAAAAAATAAACAGGAAAAGAAAAACATAAAGACTCTAACTGGCCAAACTCAGAGAAAGAACAAAGGGCCATTGAAAAAAAAAAGGAACTGTACATTGTGTTACGCTGTGTTGTGGTACATCAAGAGCCAAAAATGTATTATGTGCTTCCATTACCCCTCAGGAAAAGTTTATTTGTGGATGAGTGTTTGTAATTTAAAAGTATGATAGCAATCCCAATATCAGTCGTGATTGTGATGTCAACTGGTTTTTCATTTGACACCATTACAAGCACCCTCCTCTCTCCTAGAAGCTTTTATTTTATTTATTTATTTATTTTTGGGGGTATTTATTTATTTATTATTATTATTTATTTATTTATTTATTTATTTATTTATTTTTATTTATTTATTATTTGTTTTATTTATTTTTATTTTATTTATTTTTTCCATTTCTACAACTATCCATACCCAGGCCCACCTTGAGCAGGATGTCAAGAATTTCCTCATCATCCATAAAAGGTCCCAGATGTCTAAACAGCTAAGGGTTTTATATTGAATGGGAATGTAATGGAGACATAAAACATTCTCAAGAATCCCAGAGGAGACTGCCACACCATCCAGACATCTCTGAGTGCTACCTACAACTGGGCTGAACCCACACATGGTTGATCTAAGTTTGGTGTCAGCCACCACTCATCCACAAAAACCCTGCTGTCAATTATTATACTAAGGTTTTTCTTCTTAAGAGGAAGCATGTTCTTTATAAGAGATCATTCTCACTAAAAGATTTTTATTCTATATCAGCCTCAAAATTCCAGAACACAGTAAGTGTATGCCCATGGGGGTTAGCTTGATATTGGATTAAGATTTAAGTAATGTGAGAATTCAACAAAAGTTACTAGAGTGATCTTTTCAGTACACTGAGCAATATATATATTTGTATTCACAATGTGTACAACTACTTGCAATGTCATATTCTTATCTTATATGATACTTCATATAAATCACAAAATAATTTTATAATGTCATGCCTATTAATTTCTTCCCCCTTTGATGCTTAAGTCAAAGCCAGTCAGTATTTGCTTGAACAAGCCACTCCCTCTGCCCCCAACATACCCCAGTGCAAATGTAGTTTGAAACAACTCACACAGCCATGTAAGCTGGGAGGGGCAGAGGGGATGTCTTATTCCAGAACTGATTGGCCTTGATATCAGGTTCAGGTGGGGGGGTAGGTATTAGTAGGTGTGACTACATCTTGACAAGCTACAGAAGATGGAGAAGAGTGGCAAGTTGATACATCTGGTCAAGCATTTCAGGTCTGTTAATTTACTATGATATGTGAGGACACACAGCAGCTTATAAATCATCCTGTTCATTCTTTTCTACCTGCTGCACACTTCTTTGAATCCTCAGAGGACACTGCTTGTGGTCAAAGGTATTTCATGGCCATGGTTATGAAATACCTTCCAAGTCTTGGGTTCTGACATAATTGCTGATTGATATGAAATGATTGTGGTACAGTTATGCAATAAGTGTAAATCATTGTGTGTTAGACACCTTAAGTGCTGTTCTTTAGTATTACTACAGAGAGAGAGAGAATCAATCATAAAATTAATGACACCATATCTAAAACCACAACAGATCACATCAAGAGCAGCAACACCAGAACCACAAATATAAATACAACCACAAACCCAACCAAGCAGTAAAGGACTTCAGTCTGAGTGGTTACCGTGGCACTCCACTGAGGCAAGAAACGTGACATCCCTTCCTTGTACACTCACTGTTATTCCTGCCTGCTATTCCAACATCCTTCTGATGTTCTTTCCCCATCCCTATCTCCATCTCATTTGCTGCCTCCTCATCCCATCCCTTCCAGCAGAATATCAGCTGTATCAGGGAAGTAGTGAGGCAGAACCGTCCAGCAAATCATTCATGACCTGGATCTTTAATTATTCACCTTATCCCCAAAAGCTATTCACCCTTGTAATTGGACCTTATTCATATGAGGCTATTTTACTTGTGTGACTCCAGTTGTACATTTTAATTCACATTTGTTAGAGAGGTGTAGCTGATACAAGTCTGTAATTTGTATAAGAGATATAACAAGGTTGACATAAGAAAATCATTATGGTTAGTAATCAAAGTAGGACAAGATATTGAAAGGTTCAAACTTTTAGGTAAAAGAGAGAGAGAGAGAGAGAGAGAGAGAGAGAGAGAGAGAGAGAGAGAGAAAAGTTTTCAAGTAGAGTAATAATCTTGAGCTAATCATGGAGCCAGTGTATGCCTTTTTTTCCATTCGGTCTTCCACTTCTCCTAAATATTTATCTCGGCAGGCAATAACTTCTGTAGGGGGACGATTGACGTAAAGGAAGGTGATCGACTTGACTGATTCACACCTTTTGGCTGTACGCCCCCCCCCCCCGAACACACACACACACACACACACACACACACACACACACACACACACTCTCTCTCTCTCTCTCTCTCTCTCTCTCTCTCTCTCTCTCTCTCTCTCTCTCTCTCTCTCTCTCTGTTTCCTTTTTCATCATTACTCTCACCCCCTTTTCTTATTCGCTTTCCCTACCGAGCAGGACCGGCACCTCAGTGGGTCTTTTATTATTCATTTATTTATTTTTTTTTTTCGTGTTGTTGCCCTTGGCCAGTGCCTCTCTTACATATATAAAAAAAAGATAAATAAGTAGTGGTGGGGGGATGGGGGGAAGTTAAACAAAGGTACACAATGAATAGGAGTTAATTTACATGGCCCTCAGTACGCAGTAAGCCTTCCTCTCTGTCCGGCCTCTTCGTGGTGGTTTGTGGCCGTTACTCTGGAGAGATTAAAAAATATATTAGGTAAATTAAAAGATGAGGATGATAGGCGGAAATAGGTTGGCTGGTTTTATACAGGTAGTCACATGTATAGGCCTAGCTTCTTGATACTTCCCCTTCATTTATGATGTGGGTGAAACAATATAAGTGTGGAAACAATGTGTTCTGTACACGTAAAAAAAAAAAAAAAGTGTTAAGTGGACGAAATAAGGTGATTATGATTGTGAAGAAATGCGATTTGTGGCCATAATAATTAGAAGTGGATGTAAATTGTAACTGGTGAAGCGAAATAATGTAATTCACGTAACAAATTATGATAATTATGATATCACACTCTTAGGAGGGAAAATAAAAAAAGAATAATGAAGTCAATGAATTATCCCCACATTTAAACCTGTCGCGGGTCTCGTCAAAGGTCATTTCGGCAACACGTCAAGAAGTGGCAGCGTCTTTCTGATGACGTCCAGAAAGGATCAGCTGATCATGGCGGTGGCTAAGTACATAGCCTTCGCCACTTTTATCATTATGGCTGTAAGTATGGATTCCCTCCTGTCTTTACTACTAGAAATATTAGAGCAGAGTGTTGTGGTGGTGTGGGATGTAAGAGGCGTGACGATCAGTGCGTGGTGAAGACGTAAGGTGGAGATGAGTGAGTGGTGACCTGTGGACTCCGCGACCGACCCGCGTGACTTGGCTCGTGTCACCAAGTAGCAACATTACCTGGCGATCTTTTATATATTGATGCAGAATGAATGACTGGCGGTATTTTGGTATATTAGTGTGATTCCGTTACTTAGCTGGCTGTCGATAAGTAGCTAGTATATTAATATTTGGTAGTTTTCCTCGTAATTCGAATTATTCCATAGTATACCCCTTTTTGCTCAATAAGCTTAGGAATGCAGATTTTTTTTTTTTTCTGATGGAGTGGGGATTTTAGATAAGGAAGCTATTTTGTGAGATAACAGCTGCGACTCAAATTCTAACTCTCATAATTGATCACCGAGTCACGTGAACTAGATCAGCAAACTAAGGTATTCTTGTACTCTGAACTGTCTCAGAATGGCTTGGTCATTTTTTACTCTTTCACCAATCTCTGTTTCGGACATTTTTTTTTTTTTTTTGATAGTATTAGGCACGTTTTTAATCAATCTGCATGTTGTTTTTTCCTGCAAACCATTAGTTTGTATTTTTATCCACCTTCCTCCCCTTGATGCCCTATCCCCTCAGAAAGTAATGTTTGCAATAAAAATGCAAAGCAGATTAATACAAAACAGACCAAAATCTACCAGAAAATTGTTTCATCCTCAGAAATAAGTATCACAGCAATAACATTCACTTGCAATGACCCCCCCCCCCCCCTCCGGGGGACTGGCTGCTGCTTGCCCATGGCTGCCAGCTGGCTGTCACGCACCACTACCCAACCCAACCTAACCAGACTAACCCAACCTAAATAAACTAATCTAACTTAAGAAAACTAGCCTAACCTAAACCAGATTAATCTAAGCTAACCAGACTAACCAAACCAAACCAAACTAAACTAACTGCCATGCCTCAGTCATTGCTCCTGTAATAATAATAAAAGGTTTTTATAATTGTAATCAAACAATATATTAGTAATGCATAAATCTTAACACAAAATATGTCATAACTACTGTTTCTAGAAATGCAAGTAATAAAAGGCATTCTCTTATTTCAGGGTAACGCTTGATGCAAATATCTAATATTGATAATGCAAATGGTGTGTTTTGCTTATCTACAATAAATATTTCTTCTTTGATGAAATGACAGGGCACTGGTATAGCAGTGGGCTATACTGGTGCCAGTTTGCTGTCCTCCTACGTGGCCTATCTCTCACCATGGGTTCCTGCGTGGCTGTGGTTAGCTGTGGGGTCTGTGATGGTTCTGGGAGTCATGATCACAGCTATCAGTACTGTTGGTGCTATTTCTACCTTAGCACCAAATCCTAAGGCCTTCAAAATGGTGAGGATATAGTATGGTGATTGAAGTTACTGTTTGCTTTTGATATTGCATTGCTTATAGTCTAGTACTGTATTTTGAAGTTTCTCTTAAAATTAACATGATTGGTATTTTACAGTGTCTTTCATTACTGCTGATGGTAATAGTAACTGAAATGGGCACTACAATGTTAGTGTATCAGAAGAAGGCATTGTTCCTGAACTCCCTCACCCTTCACATGAAACAAGAAATGGAAGTGAGTGAAGCAGCCTATGGCGTAAATATTTCTGACACTCAGATGTGGGATGAAATTCAGCTTGAGGTGAGTTCTCTGAATATTTGTAGCTTAAAAGAATGTCCCACATTTCATTATCTTTCTGCATGTGTTGTGTGTCTCTATCTCTGCCTTTTATATATCACTTTATCTATATATTCTTAAATGTCCCATTGTCTTTTCATATACCAATCATATCTATTTTAACCCCAGATAAACATGACATGCAGCTTTATAAGCTAGATTTGCATTCTAATAAGTCTGTCTTGCCCTGTGTTCTGATAAATGAAAGTCACATTCTGATAACAGCTTTTATGATGTGATAAACTAGACTTTCGTATTGATAAGCCAGAGTTGCATTTTGATAAAGCCATCTTGTGTTCTGATTGGCAAGTGATAATGTGATTATGTCTGGAATATTGAGGTATGGAATGTAGACGGCCTATTGTTATGAGGAACTGCACAATTGCCAGTATGTTTTCATGATTGCCGATGAGTATGTTATGTTGTGCCTTCAATAAATATCCTATTGCTGTATAATGCATCTAATAGGTCTATGGTTCATGTGATTAGAATGTAGGACATCCAGAAGCAAAAAAGATGGACTCTGCAATCAGTGCCAGAATGAACAAGTTTTTAGATATAGGGAGGTCCCGATGATACGATTAGTTAACTTCCATTTGAATTGCTCATATAGTAAATTCTTGTATAATGAAACACATGACTAATGGCAAAATGGGGGTTGGGTTCCTTGACCCTTATTTAAGGTACTTTATCAAGCTAAAATGAATAATCCCAAATGTAACAAACATGTCTGTATTACAAAACTGTTGATAAAACAACCTGAAAGAGAAAACAGCATACAAAGAACATGCTTTCATTTTAATTAAACATATGAAATGTGCATAATACACACCAATGTCTAGCTAATGCATCAGGGAGGGCAACTCAGCCACCACTCTTGTGCCTCTTAATAATCTCTAGCTTTTTTGTGAGTGTTGGTGGTACTCTAGCTCACTTAGCCTTACTGCTAGGAATCACTTTGGAACTCATTGGCTTCTTGGGAGGAATAGGTAGCACATGAGAGGCAAAATAAAGCACAATTTATACACCACATGGTCTGCCACACACACACCACCACCACAAAATATAGCAAATGAAAGAACACACAAGCAGTAACACTGTAACACATCCAAGCATTGATCAGTCACATAAAGCACAGTACACTGTACTTGTATTGTGAGTATGTTTGCAAGCAAAATGATGATAGAGTACAAGCCTAATAACTAGCAGTAAGGCCGAGTTCAGTTTAAAAAAAGGACTGGTGGTAGAATGCAAGGTAAGTAGGGGACAAGGGAGGGGTTTAGTTATCTTCCAGCACTCACAGACTTGTCTCTGCACATCTGAATCATTGTACATCACCATACAGCCTTGATTTGTTAGTAGAAGGGTGCAGGAAGGTGTGCATTTTAAACTTTGTAATTTAACTTGCCTTGGATTGAAGCTTGTATCATTGGATTTTTGCACTTGTATAAAGATAATCCCTAATTTGCACACCTAATGTCATTGGTTTCTTGTATCAAGGATGCTCGTATAATGGGACCTCCCTATATAACATTTAAGGAAAGCATGGCAGTAGGATAAGAAATATTTTGTAACATTTGAATATTACAGATGAATTGTTGTGGAACAGAAGACTACGAGGACTGGTTTGACACAACCTTTGGGAATGGGACAGATGTTCCTGACTCCTGCTGTTTGCTCATTTCTGAAGGGTGTGGGAAAGGCATAAAGAATGATGTCACCCCTGAAGATGATATTGAGACACAGGTAAGTCTTTATGAGGGTTGTCACCAGGAGGCAACTGTAGTGTAACAGTTAGCATGTCTACCTAGCAAGTGAAAGGTCATGGGTTTGATCCCTGGGTGGTGCCTGCTTTTTTCTGGTGAACCCCTTACTCTGACAGACTTGCATTGTTTAGATTATTCCTTGAGTATCATTGAGGTTATCATGGTCCCATTTCTTAGTTACATCATTGATTGCCTTGATAATAATCTAATTTTTGGTTTAAGGTAATAAGTGCTGAGCTTGCTTGAGGGCTGAGTTACCTTTGTTTATTGTAAAAGTTGACCAAGATGTGAGGGATTACATTTAAATGTGAATGCGTGTATGTAGGTGTCTTGTCACAGCTACTTGACCCATAGGGAATTTTAACCTCATATATAGATGAATAAATGTAGAACCTAATACTAATAAGTCCGTATGCTTTATATTTATGTACACTACACTTATAATGCTAATCAGCTATTTGTTTAGGTTATTATAAAAATATCTCTTACAGGGTTGCCTTCCCACAATAATAGACGACCTTAAGCGTGATGGCGAAACACTAAGTCGAGGAGTGTGGCTGCCAGTGTGTGCCATGC